>NC_086243.1:0-55000 GCF_036321145.2 Pelmatolapia mariae | reverse complement strand
GTTCTATTCACAATTCACAATTTGGTCTGTGGCTGTGGCTCTTTCCATTGGTCCCCTGTGTTAATCATTTGAGCCAATAGAACGACAGTAATGTACCCTGTTTCACGTCAGTCTCACCCTCTGTAACTGCGCAGAAAATGGCCTTTTTGACGAGTAATGGCTCTGAGGCATTGTTGGAAATGAAGTTATTCAGAATATGGTTTCCATTAGGTTTTTGTTTAAGTCTTTTAGCTTAACTCCTATTGGTTATTCAGTTTTTGTATAGTTTAATGGAGAAAGTGCTAGAAAGTGTTGTTGCCAGGGCAGAGTGCCAGCCTTAAGCAAATTTAGAGACTCACAGCTCAAATTTAACATCTTAAAGTTTATAAAACTGTTACAGATCTTGAAGATTTTTCAAATTCCTTAAGATCTTATTATTTCATATGAAAAATTAGGACTGAAATTATTTTTCATTTATACATTTAGATCTTTTTTCAATTAAATACCCATGAGACAATAAGTTCATCAAACTATGACATCCACTAATACATTACTGTCAATAGTAAATGTGAATTTATCGATAATGAATTTCTCTTCAATAGAAACATTAACATAGGAAAAAGAAAGAAAAGTCTGATTAATTTTTTGGTACTTTGACAGTCTTTATATTGCCAGCAAGTTAAATGGCTAGATCTTGTGTCTTGCACTATATTGTATTGCATTGTACATATTATAAAGGTAGTAAAAAAAACCTAAAAATTCAATACTTACGTTTTATGAAATTGTTAAGAGCCGTGTGTGTCCCTCGAAGTATCTTAGAAAGATGAAGAAAGAAGAAACAAGGTTCCCGCCGGTGAAGTTACAACTTGTGATGTAATCTGTTGTCACCCGCCCTGATTGGCTAACTACGATTGTTGTGTTTCGTGATTGGACTGCCTTGTGTTGATTTTATGTTTGCTTCACTGGTTTTTTGTTTTTTTTTTGTTATTGTTTTCTGGGTGAAGTCGTCTAATTTTAATTATGGAATTATCATTACTATTTTATAAGTCTCAAACGTAAAATTTGAGATTTATAAAATCAGGGCTTTGGAGTTGACGTCACGCCGCAATGCATTGTGGGAGCATGCTAGCATTTTTGCAGGTCACGAATCAAAACAGACACACTCGTTTGGAAGGAAGATTGCTACGAACCGTACTTAAAAGCAGCTCAAAAGAAAAAGAACTTTATACAATCAGATTGTGTCGGATGCAAAGACATGGTACTTGCAAAAAATAGCAAGCATTAGAAATGTGGACCCGTATGAAATAACGGCAGTGGAGCAGAAACCCGAAGACCAACCGCTATTGACATAGCCTGATATATTTTCGTACCTGTGGAGTCAGCGCATAAACGCGAACCAGTTTCGCAATTATAAATCTCTGGAGGCGCACATCCGATTAACCAATGGTTGGGTACAAGATTTGGCTATTTTTAGACTCCACATTGTGAATACGTCCTCATTAAACAAAGGTAAGTCAGTTTGAGTACTGCCAGTAAAATGCGTTTGATTTCCCTCCAAACATTCAGATTAGTGCAAGCATAAATTCATCCCTGAGGGGAAATTGAAGTGAGAACATGTGGAGGCTCTGTTAGATGGATAACATAGTGAGTCCAGTCCAGAAATTGCACTAATTAATTCATATTTATTATAAATAATTCTAATTACACGTCTTCCGTGTTTGTGTGCTGTGTGACTAAAATACATTTATTTTAGTTTTATACATTGATTAATGACCTGCAGTCTTTGATCGTCACTTAAGTCGAACTTTATGTGTTCTCTTATAAATGATACACAAAATGCCACATTAAAAAAAAGGTTTTATTATCATTTTGACACTTGAATTAAATGTATTTCCAGAAATAACTTTTGATACTTATGGTAATTGAATATCAGTTACTTGTATTTAAGTGCTATTTATTAAAATTACATTTTAATAAATGTATGCTATTTGGGTACTCTGTAGGACACTGAGAAAGGTCAGAGAAATTATACTCTGAGAGACTTGGTAAACAATGCATGCATGTTTGTTCAATTCAGTTCAGTGTTGCTGTTTGTCTACTTGTAAAAAGATGAGTTCACAGAATTATAAATGACTCTGACTAACTCCAGCTTCATTTTGAGTGCCACAGGCCTCTGCCTCTGAATTATTGTCTAGCCATTGTCAGTGTGTGTAAGACTGCCTCTCTATGTGCTTTAGTGCAGACAGAGCTTCGGGACCCTGTTGTCCTTATTTCTGATCGGTGTTGGTGTTTAGCTGGCAATGCGTTGTCTAAGCTTTGCTTTGCTCTTTCAAACAGCGCATTAATCAGAACTGAAGCTGCAGGTTGTCTCTTCACACCTACACCGAGACAGAGTAACAGTGGGACAAACCCAAAGAGCACTAAGTGCTGAGATTCATATTCAGGCCTGACCCTTTAATGTTCTTTTCTAACCTGCAATAAATAATATGTTATATGCTTGTTTGATAAGTATTTTTGTTATTGCTTTTTTTTCAGGGGTTGGAACCAGCTATTAAAATGGTCATCACCAGACCAAGGCTCAATTGAGTCATGGAAGGAGGAATCAGGTGAGATAGTAAGCTGCTGTTATATACAATATTAGTGTACAACAGTCAGGTAACATGCTCCAAGCACAATAGAAAGTGCAATGTTTAAATATAATGAATATAATTATATATACATCCTATAGCAGCTATTCACAAAAGTAAAGACAAACAAACATAAACAGTAAAACTTGTAAACAGACCAAAAACTGTCAGACGTTGACAATCCAGTTAAAAGTGATTTAAGTGATGAGTAAAGTGCTCTGACTTTAAGTGCTCAGGTGCAAAACTATTGTGTGCGGGGTAGTTTTTAAGTGTATATATTGTTGTTGTTGTTGTTGTTGTTATTATTATTGATATTATTATTATTGTCATTATTGCACAGATGAGTTTCACAGTTCCTCATTTTACCCTCATATTATTATGTGAGGCATTTAACAGAAATAAACTGCACAACGACTTGGCTGGTGACCCACTTCACATCTCCTTGCTAAACACTGGAGAATCATGCAAAGACTTTGATGTAACAGATTGACCTCTAACAGCAACCATGGGCATCAGTGATGAGAAAACCTGTGTTGAGACAGCATTGGTGAGTGTGCTTTCTTACCAGCAGCCCAAATTAGCCACAACATCTGTAAACATTTACCAAGATCCTCCTCTTTACCTGCCACTGCTACTCTACACTGTGAGTACAGGCTGGACCCCACAGAGTGTGTGCATGTTTGCAGTGAGGATGAACTCTTCCACCTTGAAAGCACAGATGACATGGCAAATAAGATTGAGACAGCAACAGGAGAACAGGCAGCCGACCAGGAGTGGCATCAGCTCCACAGGCCAAGATTACATCTTCATGTTTAAGAGGTTTGTTATATGAGGGGTGAAAGTGTGCAGAGAGAATCCTCAAAGGAACGAGACAGACGGCAGACGTGAGCACAGGGACAGACATGGAGTTTAACGCAGCTGGAGAAAACTGCAAATTGAAAAACTTTAACTATAGGCCTCATGGCCTCGTTGTCCACCCTGACGCTCCCTGGCTTGGTTCCTCACCAGATGGGTTGATCTTTGATCCATCTGCACAGCCACCGTTTGGACTGCTTGAGATAAAGTGTCTTTATGTGAGGAATTATGTTCACTTCAGATACCTTCAACTAAGAATGGCACCCTGTCTCTCTGTAAAAGTCACTTGTAACGACTATGTTGACACAAAGTTAACAGCAGCATCAGTGTGGACTGGTGTTACTTTTTTCTTCACAAACTGATGCACTTCTCTCTTAAAAATAATTTGATTTCTATTGTGTGGTCTTAAAAGAGTACAGGTGATTTAAAGATGCCAAGTTAAATGTTCAGTATGTTGGTCACACCACACACATGCACTCTCCAGTTTCTTCTTCTCATCTAATGCAATCTTAAAGGTGAATCAACAGGGTGCTTGGTTGCATAATTAGCTGTGCATATGTTGAAATAAATGTAGGTTTTCTTTATTCTTGGCAGGAAAAACATATATCCAAGTGTAAATCAGTGCAATTCATAAATGTGATTTTATTTAAACATTACTAAAATAGCCAAAGCATAGTTCTAATATTTACATTTCAGGGGCTACAATCACTAAAATCTGAATTTCATTAAAACCATTTTTTACATTTACTTGTTAAAAATAGTTGTTTGTTATCAATAATTAGAGCTCTAATCATTTACATCAGGGCTGCCCAATCCCAGTCCTCGAGAGCTACTATCCTGCAGCTTTTACATGCATCCCTACTCCAACACAGCTGAATCAAATGGTTTGATTACCTCGTCAGCATGCCATCATGTTTGGCAAAGGCCTGATAACAAGCCATTCATTTGATTCGGGTGTGTGGGAACAAGGATGCATCTAAAAGCTGCAGGACGGTAGCTCTCGAGGACCGGGATTGGGCACCCCTGATTTACATCATATATAATCTACCTGAACCAATATAAAACTATTTACTATAAAAATAGTGCAGTTACAAGCACTGGTCTGAGCGGTGCAGCTTTTTAAAACATTTTGTTGAATTCAATCAGTGGAATAAATACAAGACTACAGCTGCTGCAGAGGTCTCGTAGCTTTAGTATATGAGGTGCCCTATGTACCAGATGAGCAATCTAAATGCCAAGTGAACTGTGCAACTTCACTGACAGTAAAATCTTTAGCCAAAGTTTTAACCAGGGGTTAGGGGGTTAGGAAGTGTGCACTGAGCCTGTCTCCAGCCGGAAACAGGAAAGGCACTGTCCATCCCCCCAACGGGTCGCCCCGTCCGACCCCGGAAAAAGTTCTGGCAAGTGCTCTTCCCTCTGCGGACCGTGGTCCACTGCAAGGCACTCATCTCCTCCCGATGAGTCCCGCTTTTTTGTTAATAGTTGTCTTGTGTTACTATTTATTTGTGTAGAATTTGTGTCCCCGTGGGCTTTGGTATTATAGGTAAATAAAATGAATTTGTTACCAGGTATGTTATTAATAAGTGTATTTTTTATGTGTGTATAGAAGAAATAAAGGATTTATTTATTTATTTATTGGAAAAAAAATGGAAAAAATGAAAAATTAAATCAAAAACCAAATAAAACTCCTCAAAGAAAAGCGTCAATGAAATGTGTGCTTATGCCGCGACGTTTTGGCCAAGATCTGGCCTTCCTCAGGCGAGAAGCACACAGAAAGACAAACAAAACGTGAGTTTCTGGCTGTAGAAGGACTCTCAATAGAGATGTGCACTGTCCGAAGGTCTGAGACAGAGTCAGGCTGATACAACCCTCCCCTGCATTTATAACCTCCCCCTGTGTTCAAAACACACCCCCTGAGTTTTGAGAGTTGTTTTTCCGTGTGTTCGTGATTTTTCCTTTTTTGCTGTCAAGACTCTAGTTTTGCTCCATATGTGTGTATTTTGTAATGTCACATGAATTGTATTTTTAATGAATTATGTTTTTGATTCCAAATATTTACCGTGGTATGTATTTATTAATGTATGAATTTATTAAATTGTTTCTTTTTAAAAAAAATGCTTTGTGGAATGCAATGCTTTTTTTTTTTTTTTTTTTAAAGTTTTTATACAAAGTGTTTTGGAATTATCAGAAGCTTCTTGAGAATTGTAAATTTTTGGAATTTTAGTGTGTGTTTTTAGTAAAGGGTTTTTAAGTAATACTAAGGGTCAAAGGTCAAATATGAGTTAATTGTCAGAAGCAATTTCAATTTCAATTTAGGTGATATTCCAATTTAGGCCCAATTCAAGTTTTGTGTGAGGTTAGGGTAGTACCTCCAGTTAGGGTTATGAGGTTCTTACCAATCCTGATGAAAAAGGGTTGGGCCTGCGAGGGTTTTGTCCTTTTTGGGTGGTTGGGTGTGTCAAATGGTTGGGGGTTGGGGGTAAGGGGTTAGGTATTAGGAATATGAGTTTTTGTTATTCCATGTTTATGGTTAAGGTGCACTGGCATACAGAGGTCCGTAAGTCTCCACCCAATTACTCCTGCATCCTCTGTATTTCACGATTTTATTCTCCACTGGACCTCTTAGCGGGTCTTTTTATTAGCTTTATTGCATATATATTAAGAAAATATAGACATATTATATCTTTTCATTCCCCCATTTGATCTAAAGAGGGAAAAGGATCTGTTTTTTTCACATTTAAACTTCACACAATCTCCCCTTCATAAAAGAGTTAGTCGGCTTATAGTGCTCCTATATACAGTGCAGTTAATAAACACACATTCATAGGGGAGAGACTGTGATTGAATAGATCCCACCAGATATATACATTAATATAATACCATCTGTATTTCAATTGTACTTGCTAATAGTCAAATTATTTACAATGGTCTCATCCTTGTTTTTAAGATCTATTTTCCCACAGGCAGCAAAAAATCTCACTCTACTTGGAGTTCTTGACCTTTCAGACCAAGATCCCTCTAATTGAAGGGAATGTTACGGTCAAGGTCATTATACTAAGGTAAGTTTTAATTTTTTTTTTTTTTTTTTTTTTTTTTTTTGTGTGTGGGAGAAAAAGACCAACTCTAAAGATCATTGCAATATTATTTACATAAGTCGACCCACAGAGGCATACAGCAAAACTAAACTGATACTAAATCACTTAAACACTTCTATCACATTTCTGCAGTATAACCAACTTTATTCTCACACCAAAAAGGACAGGAGATAGCCTATCAATATCAAACTACTATTATCTAAGATTTAGCCCATAGGGGATTCTGATGTTCGTTCTCTCCATCCGCAGATCCTCATATCTCCTCCTCTGTCCCTCCGTCCACGCCGCGCAGGATTGCAGCTCCAGGGTACCCGTAAGATATGGGTGGATATGTTTACTAAGGTTGGACCAGGGGAGTTATTTAACCTCTCTTACCCAATGCCGTATATATGTTATTTTAGCCTATATATCTGAGTCTGGCCCGTTTCTCCCACATCCACCAGAAAGCAACTTAAACAGATGGTAAAATACACAATATGCCTGCTGTTAAGTGTGGTCTTCTCTGAGATTGGAGTTCTGGCTCCCTCATGTGGCTCAGAAAAGGTATTGTCCTTATTTTTAAGAAGCAATAACCCAAATCTTATCTCTTCTCATGTTGTTATTCACAATTTATTCCGTTTTGGTTATCATAAATTAAAGCTTTTATTCTTCTTGTTAACCGTTACGATTTTACAGTTCTGAGGTTTTTTAGATTAAGGATCTAGTCGCAATTGTTCACACCAGTTTGTAATTATATGTCTCGCTGTATCTTGTGTCCAGTGAATATTGTCCCCAATGGTTCTAAAATAGTCCCCGGGAAGCGGGTTCAGAACCAGAAATCGCTCTGCTGCAAAGCTGTTAATGAGAGACAGATTTCGTTGCTGTTCTTTTGGAAGTGAAGGTGAAAAGTTTATTAAAGGAAAAAACACCGGCATTCGGGAAGACAGATTTTGCTTTTTTGTAGAGCATTCTTAGTTGTTTGATAGATGTTTTTTCTGCATCCTGGTCCCTGTTGTTAATTCCTACTGACAAGACTACTAAATTGATGTGTGAATGAACGGGCGTCTTATCCAGAATCTGGAGAAAATGATAGAATGAGGCGCCCGGATAGCTGTCAATTTGAATGTTGTCATTGCTATAAGCTGGTATGCGATTCAGGTTAGAGTCCCCAAGGAACCAGGCTGGCCGAGTCCCACAGAACGCCCAGTCCACGATCTTCCTACCCTTTCTGGCTTTATGGTAAGTTGGACGGTGTCTGTTTATAGGTAGTTGTTTGTCTGTGGCTATTTGTCCCTCATTTTCCTTTATTGCAGGAGCAGCACCCCGGGAGGAACTAGGTCTGGCTGGAGGAGCGGCTGGGTGGTAATTATTGGGCTCAGATGAGGTCTCTGTAACTTGGTGTTCGGCCACACTGTGGTTAACGGACCCCCTCATCATCATGTTAGTTTTGTTTCCCACAACCTTTGTTTGGCCGCTTACACTCCTTTCGCCTTTGGGATTTGAATCCAAGTTTTGAGCCCCCCCAGGGAGTGCTCCTGCATTATCAGCTAAGGCTCGGGTGACCGAAGAATAGGTCTTGTTAAAAGGTTGTAACTCGTCACTGCAGTTCTGAATTTCTGGACTGGCCTGTAACACGGACACATTAGAAAGCACATTTTTAGTATGATGGAATGAGTGAGATTTAGTTACCGTAGCTTGACTTCCCTGTCTCTCGGGTCTAATATGTATTTCACTCTTATTTGTTCTATTAGGTTTTCTCCAGGTTGTTTTGGGCTGAACAAAATCGTCATCTATCTGGGAGGCCGGTGGTCCAACCTCTACCTGCCCTAGTCTCTTCTCCTCCCTTAAACCCAATACCGGGCGAGGAGTGGAGGGGGGACAAAGAGGATCGCGAGGCGGACGCGGCGGTACCAGAAGCCCATTAACTGTCGGTTCTGGATCCCGGACGGGACCAGTCCCCTGGTCGACATTATCGGAGTCAATAGGAGAAATCACTCGACTTGTTTGAGTGGTGTCTTTAGGTTTAATGAATTGTGGTATTGGCACAGGGTCATCTAACAACGGGGTGGATTGTGAATCCCGGACTGTGAGATTCCCCGTGACCTGAACTGCAGGGTAGAGGGACGTCCGGTTCAGCCTGTTCAATTGACTTAGAGGTGGAAATTCCTCCTCGCTGTCTAAAGGTAATTCCTCTGCTGTTTCTTCTTCAAAGGAATCTACACCTGGTGAGGGGGCAGAGATGGCTGAACCCTCCAAATTATCAGTAAGTAGAAATCTAACTGCTTCCAGTGTGCCCGCAGCTAATCTAGCTTTATAGCGTTTTTTCAACCAGTTTTCTGCTACCTGAAAAGCTGTATCATTGTATGTTGTGTGACCGTGATTAGCAATGATTGTACTGTAATGTTCCTGAAGTATAGACAGACTGTTCTGCAACCATGTTTGCGTGTTACTTTCCACAGCCTCTCTAAGTTCCTCCGTGGGGGAGGAAGGCCTGATAAATGCAGTGAGTTTTAGCACTTGTCTCCTCATTCCCTTAGGGGGAATCTGAGTTAAAATTGCTTTATCGATAATGTGTTTATGATGTATGGCCTGCATTAACTTGAAATAACTTTTGGCCACCTGTCTTTCATGTACATTTAACGGTTGATATACAATTTGACGATCACGACGTGGATTAATTTGTCCCCCCTCTCCCTCCCCTCCCCTCCTCTGAATATTATTGTGGTGTTTTCTGGCAGATGGGATCCTTCTAATCTCCGCTGGGAAGCTGGATTGGGCCACCTGGAACCTGTTGGAAAAGTCCATGGTCAGTATAGAGGCTTACCTGTATTTAGGCCTCAGGTTTGTTCCACTCCGAATCCTCAATGGCTTCTAGCCTGGGTGCTGCATTCATAAAATCCCTGGGTGGAAAATGTCTGAAACACTCCGTTAGAGGGTGACAAACAATTCAAAAATCCTCTGGTCCAAGAAATCCCTCCAAAAGTCCAAGGTTTTAATTAGAGTCCATGCTCTCTGTATAACTTCTCCTCTTTTCTGTAAACAGAGTCTTAACAAAAGGAGGAAAAAGAAGGTTCTGGTCCAGAGTTTTTGACTCTCAAACAGCAAAGTGTGGCGCAAACAGGCTTCTCTACAAGGCAGGGCCTCACTGACATACTAAAAAACCAAATGTTTATTAATCAATTTCGAAAAACAATTAAAATCAATTAAGGACAAAAAAAGAGTCCAATAAAATCTAATTTCTTAAAGTCCAAGGGTTAGAGTAAGCTTAACACCCTTTAAGACCACTAATTTAATCAAAAAAAGGCTCCGTTTGGGCCCAATTCAGCTTCTGTCCCTTACGTTTCGCAGCCTGCTGCTGCTTCATCAGAGGGAATCACAGCGGGGAATGAACAGGTGTGTTAATGAAGGTCCCAGGGGTGGGAACAAAGTCCCACCCCCAGGAGCCCATTGGTTCATACCGCTCTGGGTGTTACTTGGGCGTCCCATCTGCCTGAATGAAATAGGAGAAAAAAAGGACAAAAAGGAGATTGTAAAAAACAAAATTAAAACTAATCAGTAACTGGGTAAGGGAGTGAGGGCCCGTGAGGGAATCTTGGGACTGTCGCGGGCTAATGGGGAGAACCCGACACCGGGTACCATCCGGAGTAGGAACGTGATATGAGAGAAGTAAAGAATTATGAATAAAAAAATAACAAGAGAGGGGCCATCTTCTATCAGATTCCCCACTGAATTTAACTGCTTAGGTGGAATATGTACCATTTATAATCCGTTCTGAAATGAAAGAAAACAAAGAAAAGAAAAAGAGAGAGAAAAAAAGAGGAGGGGAGGGGGAGAAGAAGGGAGGAGAAGAGACACACACTTTTCCTTATCTGTTGTAATAAACTTCTGGTTAGGGTTAGGTGTAACGCTCCTGAAGCTTGTCCACCTAGACTGTGCAGCATAAAGGAGGGGTCAAAAACCAAGAGGGGAAAGGGATCTTTATTCCTATTTAACCTCTGGTTAAGGTTAGGGTAAAATATCCCCGGTAGAGTTTGTTTCCCTTAGGTGACAGGAGGAGGAGAGAGAGGAGACAAGGAGAGACAGCATCCCCTCGTAACTGCTATTGAAGATCCTTGGTTAAGGTTAGGATTAAATGTATTGGGTAGGGTGATTCCCTTCCACCCATTGCATCACTAAACCCTCCATGAGGGTTAGGGTTTTGAGTCAGAGCAGGCCACCAGCAAGCTGGCAGCCTGAGGTGCACGGGCCATCGATGGGGCCGGGTGGTGGTGTCCCTGCCCTGATTCAAAAAATTGCCCATATCTAGGGTAGTAGTGCACTTTAGCATCACTGGGCCGTTCGCGACGTTTCGGCATGTTTTTGCCTTCTTCAGGCCGACCCAGTGTGTCTTGTCTCTGTCGTTCTGTTTTCTGTTTGCCTCTCTTGGCTTTTTATACTTTTGTTAGCTCCTCCTACTTGTGCTTTTAGATGAAAAAATTCTTTCTTAGTTTTTGTGAAACATTATTTTGCTTTTACTTGGTTTTCTTTGACTTTTCTCTTTGTCTTACTGTTTTTCTCTTTGTTTTTCACTTGTTTTTCTCTATTTCTTTTCTTTCATCTCTTTGTTTTTCTCACTGTTTTTCTCTTTATCTTTCACTTGTTTTTCTCTTTGTTTTCTTTCATCTCTTTGTTTTTCTTTATCTTTTAATGGCACCCCCTGTCTGTTTTGACATCCCGTCCTTGTGTTCACTCTATTTATGTTTATGGCACCCCCTTCCTTTAAATCCTTTCCTGTTGTTTCGTGTACGTTATTCTCTTTGTCTTGTCTCACTCTTTTTCTGTTTGTTTTTCTTTCTTGTACGTGACTTTTTGTCTTTTTTTGTTCGTTTTGTGTTAGGGACCCCCCCATGGTTAGGGTTAGGGTTAAATAGAGGGCAGGGGCACCCCCAACCCCACGAGGCACTGGCCGGTAAGGGTTTTGAGTCAGAGCAGGCCACCAGCAAGCTGGCAGCCTGAGGTGCACGGGCCATCGATGGGGCCGGGTGGTGGTGTCCCTGCCCTGATTCAAAAAATTGCCCATATCTAGGGTAGTAGTGCACTTTAGCATCACTGGGCCGTTCGCGACGTTTCGGCATGTTTTTGCCTTCTTCAGGCCGACCCAGTGTGTCTTGTCTCTGTCGTTCTGTTTTCTGTTTGCCTCTCTTGGCTTTTTATACTTTTGTTAGCTCCTCCTACTTGTGCTTTTAGTTGAAAAAATTCTTTCTTAGTTTTTGTGAAACATTATTTTGCTTTTACTTGGTTTTCTTTGACTTTTCTCTTTGTCTTACTGTTTTTCTCTTTGTTTTTCTCTATTTCTTTTCTTTCATCTCTTTGTTTTTCTCACTGTTTTTCTCTTTATCTTTCACTTGTTTTTCTCTTTGTTTTCTTTCATCTCTTTGTTTTTCTTTATCTTTTAATGGCACCCCCTGTCTGTTTTGACATCCCGTCCTTGTGTTCACTCTATTTATGTTTATGGCACCCCCTTCCTTTAAATCCTTTCCTGTTGTTTCGTGTACGTTATTCTCTTTGTCTTGTCTCACTCTTTTTCTGTTTGTTTTTCTTTCTTGTACGTGACTTTTTGTCTTTTTTTGTTCGTTTTGTGTTAGGGACCCCCCCATGGTTAGGGTTAGGGTTAAATAGAGGGCAGGGGCACCCCCAACCCCACGAGGCACTGGCCGGTAAGGGTTTTGAGTCAGAGCAGGCCACCAGCAAGCTGGCAGCCTGAGGTGCACGGGCCATCGATGGGGCCGGGTGGTGGTGTCCCTGCCCTGATTCAAAAAATTGCCCATATCTAGGGTAGTAGTGCACTTTAGCATCACTGGGCCGTTCGCGACGTTTCGGCATGTTTTTGCCTTCTTCAGGCCGACCCAGTGTGTCTTGTCTCTGTCGTTCTGTTTTCTGTTTGCCTCTCTTGGCTTTTTATACTTTTGTTAGCTCCTCCTACTTGTGCTTTTAGTTGAAAAAATTCTTTCTTAGTTTTTGTGAAACATTATTTTGCTTTTACTTGGTTTTCTTTGACTTTTCTCTTTGTCTTACTGTTTTTCTCTTTGTTTTTCACTTGTTTTTCTCTATTTCTTTTCTTTCATCTCTTTGTTTTTCTCACTGTTTTTCTCTTTATCTTTCACTTGTTTTTCTCTTTGTTTTCTTTCATCTCTTTGTTTTTCTTTATCTTTTAATGGCACCCCCTGTCTGTTTTGACATCCCGTCCTTGTGTTCACTCTATTTATGTTTATGGCACCCCCTTCCTTTAAATCCTTTCCTGTTGTTTCGTGTACGTTATTCTCTTTGTCTTGTCTCACTCTTTTTCTGTTTGTTTTTCTTTCTTGTACGTGACTTTTTGTCTTTTTTTGTTCGTTTTGTGTTAGGGACCCCCCCATGGTTAGGGTTAGGGTTAAATAGAGGGCAGGGGCACCCCCAACCCCACGAGGCACTGGCCGGTAAGGGTTTTGAGTCAGAGCAGGCCACCAGCAAGCTGGCAGCCTGAGGTGCACGGGCCATCGATGGGGCCGGGTGGTGGTGTCCCTGCCCTGATTCAAAAAATTGCCCATATCTAGGGTAGTAGTGCACTTTAGCATCACTGGGCCGTTCGCGACGTTTCGGCATGTTTTTGCCTTCTTCAGGCCGACCCAGTGTGTCTTGTCTCTGTCGTTCTGTTTTCTGTTTGCCTCTCTTGGCTTTTTATACTTTTGTTAGCTCCTCCTACTTGTGCTTTTAGTTGAAAAAATTCTTTCTTAGTTTTTGTGAAACATTATTTTGCTTTTACTTGGTTTTCTTTGACTTTTCTCTTTGTCTTACTGTTTTTCTCTTTGTTTTTCTCTATTTCTTTTCTTTCATCTCTTTGTTTTTCTCACTGTTTTTCTCTTTATCTTTCACTTGTTTTTCTCTTTGTTTTCTTTCATCTCTTTGTTTTTCTTTATCTTTTAATGGCACCCCCTGTCTGTTTTGACATCCCGTCCTTGTGTTCACTCTATTTATGTTTATGGCACCCCCTTCCTTTAAATCCTTTCCTGTTGTTTCGTGTACGTTATTCTCTTTGTCTTGTCTCACTCTTTTTCTGTTTGTTTTTCTTTCTTGTACGTGACTTTTTGTCTTTTTTTGTTCGTTTTGTGTTAGGGACCCCCCCATGGTTAGGGTTAGGGTTAAATAGAGGGCAGGGGCACCCCCAACCCCACGAGGCACTGGCCGGTAAGGGTTTTGAGTCAGAGCAGGCCACCAGCAAGCTGGCAGCCTGAGGTGCACGGGCCATCGATGGGGCCGGGTGGTGGTGTCCCTGCCCTGATTCAAAAAATTGCCCATATCTAGGGTAGTAGTGCACTTTAGCATCACTGGGCCGTTCGCGACGTTTCGGCATGTTTTTGCCTTCTTCAGGCCGACCCAGTGTGTCTTGTCTCTGTCGTTCTGTTTTCTGTTTGCCTCTCTTGGCTTTTTATACTTTTGTTAGCTCCTCCTACTTGTGCTTTTAGTTGAAAAAATTCTTTCTTAGTTTTTGTGAAACATTATTTTGCTTTTACTTGGTTTTCTTTGACTTTTCTCTTTGTCTTACTGTTTTTCTCTTTGTTTTTCACTTGTTTTTCTCTATTTCTTTTCTTTCATCTCTTTGTTTTTCTCACTGTTTTTCTCTTTATCTTTCACTTGTTTTTCTCTTTGTTTTCTTTCATCTCTTTGTTTTTCTTTATCTTTTAATGGCACCCCCTGTCTGTTTTGACATCCCGTCCTTGTGTTCACTCTATTTATGTTTATGGCACCCCCTTCCTTTAAATCCTTTCCTGTTGTTTCGTGTACGTTATTCTCTTTGTCTTGTCTCACTCTTTTTCTGTTTGTTTTTCTTTCTTGTACGTGACTTTTTGTCTTTTTTTGTTCGTTTTGTGTTAGGGACCCCCCCATGGTTAGGGTTAGGGTTAAATAGAGGGCAGGGGCACCCCCAACCCCACGAGGCACTGGCCGGTAAGGGTTTTGAGTCAGAGCAGGCCACCAGCAAGCTGGCAGCCTGAGGTGCACGGGCCATCGATGGGGCCGGGTGGTGGTGTCCCTGCCCTGATTCAAAAAATTGCCCATATCTAGGGTAGTAGTGCACTTTAGCATCACTGGGCCGTTCGCGACGTTTCGGCATGTTTTTGCCTTCTTCAGGCCGACCCAGTGTGTCTTGTCTCTGTCGTTCTGTTTTCTGTTTGCCTCTCTTGGCTTTTTATACTTTTGTTAGCTCCTCCTACTTGTGCTTTTAGTTGAAAAAATTCTTTCTTAGTTTTTGTGAAACATTATTTTGCTTTTACTTGGTTTTCTTTGACTTTTCTCTTTGTCTTACTGTTTTTCTCTTTGTTTTTCTCTATTTCTTTTCTTTCATCTCTTTGTTTTTCTCACTGTTTTTCTCTTTATCTTTCACTTGTTTTTCTCTTTGTTTTCTTTCATCTCTTTGTTTTTCTTTATCTTTTAATGGCACCCCCTGTCTGTTTTGACATCCCGTCCTTGTGTTCACTCTATTTATGTTTATGGCACCCCCTTCCTTTAAATCCTTTCCTGTTGTTTCGTGTACGTTATTCTCTTTGTCTTGTCTCACTCTTTTTCTGTTTGTTTTTCTTTCTTGTACGTGACTTTTTGTCTTTTTTTGTTCGTTTTGTGTTAGGGACCCCCCCATGGTTAGGGTTAGGGTTAAATAGAGGGCAGGGGCACCCCCAACCCCACGAGGCACTGGCCGGTAAGGGTTTTGAGTCAGAGCAGGCCACCAGCAAGCTGGCAGCCTGAGGTGCACGGGCCATCGATGGGGCCGGGTGGTGGTGTCCCTGCCCTGATTCAAAAAATTGCCCATATCTAGGGTAGTAGTGCACTTTAGCATCACTGGGCCGTTCGCGACGTTTCGGCATGTTTTTGCCTTCTTCAGGCCGACCCAGTGTGTCTTGTCTCTGTCGTTCTGTTTTCTGTTTGCCTCTCTTGGCTTTTTATACTTTTGTTAGCTCCTCCTACTTGTGCTTTTAGTTGAAAAAATTCTTTCTTAGTTTTTGTGAAACATTATTTTGCTTTTACTTGGTTTTCTTTGACTTTTCTCTTTGTCTTACTGTTTTTCTCTTTGTTTTTCTCTATTTCTTTTCTTTCATCTCTTTGTTTTTCTCACTGTTTTTCTCTTTATCTTTCACTTGTTTTTCTCTTTGTTTTCTTTCATCTCTTTGTTTTTCTTTATCTTTTAATGGCACCCCCTGTCTGTTTTGACATCCCGTCCTTGTGTTCACTCTATTTATGTTTATGGCACCCCCTTCCTTTAAATCCTTTCCTGTTGTTTCGTGTACGTTATTCTCTTTGTCTTGTCTCACTCTTTTTCTGTTTGTTTTTCTTTCTTGTACGTGACTTTTTGTCTTTTTTTGTTCGTTTTGTGTTAGGGACCCCCCCATGGTTAGGGTTAGGGTTAAATAGAGGGCAGGGGCACCCCCAACCCCACGAGGCACTGGCCGGTAAGGGTTTTGAGTCAGAGCAGGCCACCAGCAAGCTGGCAGCCTGAGGTGCACGGGCCATCGATGGGGCCGGGTGGTGGTGTCCCTGCCCTGATTCAAAAAATTGCCCATATCTAGGGTAGTAGTGCACTTTAGCATCACTGGGCCGTTCGCGACGTTTCGGCATGTTTTTGCCTTCTTCAGGCCGACCCAGTGTGTCTTGTCTCTGTCGTTCTGTTTTCTGTTTGCCTCTCTTGGCTTTTTATACTTTTGTTAGCTCCTCCTACTTGTGCTTTTAGTTGAAAAAATTCTTTCTTAGTTTTTGTGAAACATTATTTTGCTTTTACTTGGTTTTCTTTGACTTTTCTCTTTGTCTTACTGTTTTTCTCTTTGTTTTTCACTTGTTTTTCTCTATTTCTTTTCTTTCATCTCTTTGTTTTTCTCACTGTTTTTCTCTTTATCTTTCACTTGTTTTTCTCTTTGTTTTCTTTCATCTCTTTGTTTTTCTTTATCTTTTAATGGCACCCCCTGTCTGTTTTGACATCCCGTCCTTGTGTTCACTCTATTTATGTTTATGGCACCCCCTTCCTTTAAATCCTTTCCTGTTGTTTCGTGTACGTTATTCTCTTTGTCTTGTCTCACTCTTTTTCTGTTTGTTTTTCTTTCTTGTACGTGACTTTTTGTCTTTTTTTGTTCGTTTTGTGTTAGGGACCCCCCCATGGTTAGGGTTAGGGTTAAATAGAGGGCAGGGGCACCCCCAACCCCACGAGGCACTGGCCGGTAAGGGTTTTGAGTCAGAGCAGGCCACCAGCAAGCTGGCAGCCTGAGGTGCACGGGCCATCGATGGGGCCGGGTGGTGGTGTCCCTGCCCTGATTCAAAAAATTGCCCATATCTAGGGTAGTAGTGCACTTTAGCATCACTGGGCCGTTCGCGACGTTTCGGCATGTTTTTGCCTTCTTCAGGCCGACCCAGTGTGTCTTGTCTCTGTCGTTCTGTTTTCTGTTTGCCTCTCTTGGCTTTTTATACTTTTGTTAGCTCCTCCTACTTGTGCTTTTAGTTGAAAAAATTCTTTCTTAGTTTTTGTGAAACATTATTTTGCTTTTACTTGGTTTTCTTTGACTTTTCTCTTTGTCTTACTGTTTTTCTCTTTGTTTTTCTCTATTTCTTTTCTTTCATCTCTTTGTTTTTCTCACTGTTTTTCTCTTTATCTTTCACTTGTTTTTCTCTTTGTTTTCTTTCATCTCTTTGTTTTTCTTTATCTTTTAATGGCACCCCCTGTCTGTTTTGACATCCCGTCCTTGTGTTCACTCTATTTATGTTTATGGCACCCCCTTCCTTTAAATCCTTTCCTGTTGTTTCGTGTACGTTATTCTCTTTGTCTTGTCTCACTCTTTTTCTGTTTGTTTTTCTTTCTTGTACGTGACTTTTTGTCTTTTTTTGTTCGTTTTGTGTTAGGGACCCCCCCATGGTTAGGGTTAGGGTTAAATAGAGGGCAGGGGCACCCCCAACCCCACGAGGCACTGGCCGGTAAGGGTTTTGAGTCAGAGCAGGCCACCAGCAAGCTGGCAGCCTGAGGTGCACGGGCCATCGATGGGGCCGGGTGGTGGTGTCCCTGCCCTGATTCAAAAAATTGCCCATATCTAGGGTAGTAGTGCACTTTAGCATCACTGGGCCGTTCGCGACGTTTCGGCATGTTTTTGCCTTCTTCAGGCCGACCCAGTGTGTCTTGTCTCTGTCGTTCTGTTTTCTGTTTGCCTCTCTTGGCTTTTTATACTTTTGTTAGCTCCTCCTACTTGTGCTTTTAGTTGAAAAAATTCTTTCTTAGTTTTTGTGAAACATTATTTTGCTTTTACTTGGTTTTCTTTGACTTTTCTCTTTGTCTTACTGTTTTTCTCTTTGTTTTTCTCTATTTCTTTTCTTTCATCTCTTTGTTTTTCTCACTGTTTTTCTCTTTATCTTTCACTTGTTTTTCTCTTTGTTTTCTTTCATCTCTTTGTTTTTCTTTATCTTTTAATGGCACCCCCTGTCTGTTTTGACATCCCGTCCTTGTGTTCACTCTATTTATGTTTATGGCACCCCCTTCCTTTAAATCCTTTCCTGTTGTTTCGTGTACGTTATTCTCTTTGTCTTGTCTCACTCTTTTTCTGTTTGTTTTTCTTTCTTGTACGTGACTTTTTGTCTTTTTTTGTTCGTTTTGTGTTAGGGACCCCCCCATGGTTAGGGTTAGGGTTAAATAGAGGGCAGGGGCACCCCCAACCCCACGAGGCACTGGCCGGTAAGGGTTTTGAGTCAGAGCAGGCCACCAGCAAGCTGGCAGCCTGAGGTGCACGGGCCATCGATGGGGCCGGGTGGTGGTGTCCCTGCCCTGATTCAAAAAATTGCCCATATCTAGGGTAGTAGTGCACTTTAGCATCACTGGGCCGTTCGCGACGTTTCGGCATGTTTTTGCCTTCTTCAGGCCGACCCAGTGTGTCTTGTCTCTGTCGTTCTGTTTTCTGTTTGCCTCTCTTGGCTTTTTATACTTTTGTTAGCTCCTCCTACTTGTGCTTTTAGTTGAAAAAATTCTTTCTTAGTTTTTGTGAAACATTA
Source organism: Pelmatolapia mariae (assembly GCF_036321145.2). Classification (NCBI taxonomy): domain Eukaryota; kingdom Metazoa; phylum Chordata; class Actinopteri; order Cichliformes; family Cichlidae; genus Pelmatolapia; species Pelmatolapia mariae. Next base: position 36,438 of record NC_086243.1, on the reverse strand, counting down.
TTTTGCTTTTACTTGGTTTTCTTTGACTTTTCTCTTTGTCTTACTGTTTTTCTCTTTGTTTTTCACTTGTTTTTCTCTATTTCTTTTCTTTCATCTCTTTGTTTTTCTCACTGTTTTTCTCTTTATCTTTCACTTGTTTTTCTCTTTGTTTTCTTTCATCTCTTTGTTTTTCTTTATCTTTTAATGGCACCCCCTGTCTGTTTTGACATCCCGTCCTTGTGTTCACTCTATTTATGTTTATGGCACCCCCTTCCTTTAAATCCTTTCCTGTTGTTTCGTGTACGTTATTCTCTTTGTCTTGTCTCACTCTTTTTCTGTTTGTTTTTCTTTCTTGTACGTGACTTTTTGTCTTTTTTTGTTCGTTTTGTGTTAGGGACCCCCCCATGGTTAGGGTTAGGGTTAAATAGAGGGCAGGGGCACCCCCAACCCCACGAGGCACTGGCCGGTAAGGGTTTTGAGTCAGAGCAGGCCACCAGCAAGCTGGCAGCCTGAGGTGCACGGGCCATCGATGGGGCCGGGTGGTGGTGTCCCTGCCCTGATTCAAAAAATTGCCCATATCTAGGGTAGTAGTGCACTTTAGCATCACTGGGCCGTTCGCGACGTTTCGGCATGTTTTTGCCTTCTTCAGGCCGACCCAGTGTGTCTTGTCTCTGTCGTTCTGTTTTCTGTTTGCCTCTCTTGGCTTTTTATACTTTTGTTAGCTCCTCCTACTTGTGCTTTTAGTTGAAAAAATTCTTTCTTAGTTTTTGTGAAACATTATTTTGCTTTTACTTGGTTTTCTTTGACTTTTCTCTTTGTCTTACTGTTTTTCTCTTTGTTTTTCACTTGTTTTTCTCTATTTCTTTTCTTTCATCTCTTTGTTTTTCTCACTGTTTTTCTCTTTATCTTTCACTTGTTTTTCTCTTTGTTTTCTTTCATCTCTTTGTTTTTCTTTATCTTTTAATGGCACCCCCTGTCTGTTTTGACATCCCGTCCTTGTGTTCACTCTATTTATGTTTATGGCACCCCCTTCCTTTAAATCCTTTCCTGTTGTTTCGTGTACGTTATTCTCTTTGTCTTGTCTCACTCTTTTTCTGTTTGTTTTTCTTTCTTGTACGTGACTTTTTGTCTTTTTTTGTTCGTTTTGTGTTAGGGACCCCCCCATGGTTAGGGTTAGGGTTAAATAGAGGGCAGGGGCACCCCCAACCCCACGAGGCACTGGCCGGTAAGGGTTTTGAGTCAGAGCAGGCCACCAGCAAGCTGGCAGCCTGAAGTGCACGGGCCATCGATGGGGCCGGGTGGTGGTGTCCCTGCCCTGATTCAAAAAATTGCCCATATCTAGGGTAGTAGTGCACTTTAGCATCACTGGGCCGTTCGCGACGTTTCGGCATGTTTTTGCCTTCTTCAGGCCGACCCAGTGTGTCTTGTCTCTGTCGTTCTGTTTTCTGTTTGCCTCTCTTGGCTTTTTATACTTTTGTTAGCTCCTCCTACTTGTGCTTTTAGTTGAAAAAATTCTTTCTTAGTTTTTGTGAAACATTATTTTGCTTTTACTTGGTTTTCTTTGACTTTTCTCTTTGTCTTACTGTTTTTCTCTTTGTTTTTCTCTATTTCTTTTCTTTCATCTCTTTGTTTTTCTCACTGTTTTTCTCTTTATCTTTCACTTGTTTTTCTCTTTGTTTTCTTTCATCTCTTTGTTTTTCTTTATCTTTTAATGGCACCCCCTGTCTGTTTTGACATCCCGTCCTTGTGTTCACTCTATTTATGTTTATGGCACCCCCTTCCTTTAAATCCTTTCCTGTTGTTTCGTGTACGTTATTCTCTTTGTCTTGTCTCACTCTTTTTCTGTTTGTTTTTCTTTCTTGTACGTGACTTTTTGTCTTTTTTTGTTCGTTTTGTGTTAGGGACCCCCCCATGGTTAGGGTTAGGGTTAAATAGAGGGCAGGGGCACCCCCAACCCCACGAGGCACTGGCCGGTAAGGGTTTTGAGTCAGAGCAGGCCACCAGCAAGCTGGCAGCCTGAGGTGCACGGGCCATCGATGGGGCCGGGTGGTGGTGTCCCTGCCCTGATTCAAAAAATTGCCCATATCTAGGGTAGTAGTGCACTTTAGCATCACTGGGCCGTTCGCGACGTTTCGGCATGTTTTTGCCTTCTTCAGGCCGACCCAGTGTGTCTTGTCTCTGTCGTTCTGTTTTCTGTTTGCCTCTCTTGGCTTTTTATACTTTTGTTAGCTCCTCCTACTTGTGCTTTTAGTTGAAAAAATTCTTTCTTAGTTTTTGTGAAACATTATTTTGCTTTTACTTGGTTTTCTTTGACTTTTCTCTTTGTCTTACTGTTTTTCTCTTTGTTTTTCTCTATTTCTTTTCTTTCATCTCTTTGTTTTTCTCACTGTTTTTCTCTTTATCTTTCACTTGTTTTTCTCTTTGTTTTCTTTCATCTCTTTGTTTTTCTTTATCTTTTAATGGCACCCCCTGTCTGTTTTGACATCCCGTCCTTGTGTTCACTCTATTTATGTTTATGGCACCCCCTTCCTTTAAATCCTTTCCTGTTGTTTCGTGTACGTTATTCTCTTTGTCTTGTCTCACTCTTTTTCTGTTTGTTTTTCTTTCTTGTACGTGACTTTTTGTCTTTTTTTGTTCGTTTTGTGTTAGGGACCCCCCCATGGTTAGGGTTAGGGTTAAATAGAGGGCAGGGGCACCCCCAACCCCACGAGGCACTGGCCGGTAAGGGTTTTGAGTCAGAGCAGGCCACCAGCAAGCTGGCAGCCTGAGGTGCACGGGCCATCGATGGGGCCGGGTGGTGGTGTCCCTGCCCTGATTCAAAAAATTGCCCATATCTAGGGTAGTAGTGCACTTTAGCATCACTGGGCCGTTCGCGACGTTTCGGCATGTTTTTGCCTTCTTCAGGCCGACCCAGTGTGTCTTGTCTCTGTCGTTCTGTTTTCTGTTTGCCTCTCTTGGCTTTTTATACTTTTGTTAGCTCCTCCTACTTGTGCTTTTAGTTGAAAAAATTCTTTCTTAGTTTTTGTGAAACATTATTTTGCTTTTACTTGGTTTTCTTTGACTTTTCTCTTTGTCTTACTGTTTTTCTCTTTGTTTTTCTCTATTTCTTTTCTTTCATCTCTTTGTTTTTCTCACTGTTTTTCTCTTTATCTTTCACTTGTTTTTCTCTTTGTTTTCTTTCATCTCTTTGTTTTTCTTTATCTTTTAATGGCACCCCCTGTCTGTTTTGACATCCCGTCCTTGTGTTCACTCTATTTATGTTTATGGCACCCCCTTCCTTTAAATCCTTTCCTGTTGTTTCGTGTACGTTATTCTCTTTGTCTTGTCTCACTCTTTTTCTGTTTGTTTTTCTTTCTTGTACGTGACTTTTTGTCTTTTTTTGTTCGTTTTGTGTTAGGGACCCCCCCATGGTTAGGGTTAGGGTTAAATAGAGGGCAGGGGCACCCCCAACCCCACGAGGCACTGGCCGGTAAGGGTTTTGAGTCAGAGCAGGCCACCAGCAAGCTGGCAGCCTGAGGTGCACGGGCCATCGATGGGGCCGGGTGGTGGTGTCCCTGCCCTGATTCAAAAAATTGCCCATATCTAGGGTAGTAGTGCACTTTAGCATCACTGGGCCGTTCGCGACGTTTCGGCATGTTTTTGCCTTCTTCAGGCCGACCCAGTGTGTCTTGTCTCTGTCGTTCTGTTTTCTGTTTGCCTCTCTTGGCTTTTTATACTTTTGTTAGCTCCTCCTACTTGTGCTTTTAGTTGAAAAAATTCTTTCTTAGTTTTTGTGAAACATTATTTTGCTTTTACTTGGTTTTCTTTGACTTTTCTCTTTGTCTTACTGTTTTTCTCTTTGTTTTTCTCTATTTCTTTTCTTTCATCTCTTTGTTTTTCTCACTGTTTTTCTCTTTATCTTTCACTTGTTTTTCTCTTTGTTTTCTTTCATCTCTTTGTTTTTCTTTATCTTTTAATGGCACCCCCTGTCTGTTTTGACATCCCGTCCTTGTGTTCACTCTATTTATGTTTATGGCACCCCCTTCCTTTAAATCCTTTCCTGTTGTTTCGTGTACGTTATTCTCTTTGTCTTGTCTCACTCTTTTTCTGTTTGTTTTTCTTTCTTGTACGTGACTTTTTGTCTTTTTTTGTTCGTTTTGTGTTAGGGACCCCCCCATGGTTAGGGTTAGGGTTAAATAGAGGGCAGGGGCACCCCCAACCCCACGAGGCACTGGCCGGTAAGGGTTTTGAGTCAGAGCAGGCCACCAGCAAGCTGGCAGCCTGAGGTGCACGGGCCATCGATGGGGCCGGGTGGTGGTGTCCCTGCCCTGATTCAAAAAATTGCCCATATCTAGGGTAGTAGTGCACTTTAGCATCACTGGGCCGTTCGCGACGTTTCGGCATGTTTTTGCCTTCTTCAGGCCGACCCAGTGTGTCTTGTCTCTGTCGTTCTGTTTTCTGTTTGCCTCTCTTGGCTTTTTATACTTTTGTTAGCTCCTCCTACTTGTGCTTTTAGTTGAAAAAATTCTTTCTTAGTTTTTGTGAAACATTATTTTGCTTTTACTTGGTTTTCTTTGACTTTTCTCTTTGTCTTACTGTTTTTCTCTTTGTTTTTCACTTGTTTTTCTCTATTTCTTTTCTTTCATCTCTTTGTTTTTCTCACTGTTTTTCTCTTTATCTTTCACTTGTTTTTCTCTTTGTTTTCTTTCATCTCTTTGTTTTTCTTTATCTTTTAATGGCACCCCCTGTCTGTTTTGACATCCCGTCCTTGTGTTCACTCTATTTATGTTTATGGCACCCCCTTCCTTTAAATCCTTTCCTGTTGTTTCGTGTACGTTATTCTCTTTGTCTTGTCTCACTCTTTTTCTGTTTGTTTTTCTTTCTTGTACGTGACTTTTTGTCTTTTTTTGTTCGTTTTGTGTTAGGGACCCCCCCATGGTTAGGGTTAGGGTTAAATAGAGGGCAGGGGCACCCCCAACCCCACGAGGCACTGGCCGGTAAGGGTTTTGAGTCAGAGCAGGCCACCAGCAAGCTGGCAGCCTGAGGTGCACGGGCCATCGATGGGGCCGGGTGGTGGTGTCCCTGCCCTGATTCAAAAAATTGCCCATATCTAGGGTAGTAGTGCACTTTAGCATCACTGGGCCGTTCGCGACGTTTCGGCATGTTTTTGCCTTCTTCAGGCCGACCCAGTGTGTCTTGTCTCTGTCGTTCTGTTTTCTGTTTGCCTCTCTTGGCTTTTTATACTTTTGTTAGCTCCTCCTACTTGTGCTTTTAGTTGAAAAAATTCTTTCTTAGTTTTTGTGAAACATTATTTTGCTTTTACTTGGTTTTCTTTGACTTTTCTCTTTGTCTTACTGTTTTTCTCTTTGTTTTTCTCTATTTCTTTTCTTTCATCTCTTTGTTTTTCTCACTGTTTTTCTCTTTATCTTTCACTTGTTTTTCTCTTTGTTTTCTTTCATCTCTTTGTTTTTCTTTATCTTTTAATGGCACCCCCTGTCTGTTTTGACATCCCGTCCTTGTGTTCACTCTATTTATGTTTATGGCACCCCCTTCCTTTAAATCCTTTCCTGTTGTTTCGTGTACGTTATTCTCTTTGTCTTGTCTCACTCTTTTTCTGTTTGTTTTTCTTTCTTGTACGTGACTTTTTGTCTTTTTTTGTTCGTTTTGTGTTAGGGACCCCCCCATGGTTAGGGTTAGGGTTAAATAGAGGGCAGGGGCACCCCCAACCCCACGAGGCACTGGCCGGTAAGGGTTTTGAGTCAGAGCAGGCCACCAGCAAGCTGGCAGCCTGAGGTGCACGGGCCATCGATGGGGCCGGGTGGTGGTGTCCCTGCCCTGATTCAAAAAATTGCCCATATCTAGGGTAGTAGTGCACTTTAGCATCACTGGGCCGTTCGCGACGTTTCGGCATGTTTTTGCCTTCTTCAGGCCGACCCAGTGTGTCTTGTCTCTGTCGTTCTGTTTTCTGTTTGCCTCTCTTGGCTTTTTATACTTTTGTTAGCTCCTCCTACTTGTGCTTTTAGTTGAAAAAATTCTTTCTTAGTTTTTGTGAAACATTATTTTGCTTTTACTTGGTTTTCTTTGACTTTTCTCTTTGTCTTACTGTTTTTCTCTTTGTTTTTCACTTGTTTTTCTCTATTTCTTTTCTTTCATCTCTTTGTTTTTCTCACTGTTTTTCTCTTTATCTTTCACTTGTTTTTCTCTTTGTTTTCTTTCATCTCTTTGTTTTTCTTTATCTTTTAATGGCACCCCCTGTCTGTTTTGACATCCCGTCCTTGTGTTCACTCTATTTATGTTTATGGCACCCCCTTCCTTTAAATCCTTTCCTGTTGTTTCGTGTACGTTATTCTCTTTGTCTTGTCTCACTCTTTTTCTGTTTGTTTTTCTTTCTTGTACGTGACTTTTTGTCTTTTTTTGTTCGTTTTGTGTTAGGGACCCCCCCATGGTTAGGGTTAGGGTTAAATAGAGGGCAGGGGCACCCCCAACCCCACGAGGCACTGGCCGGTAAGGGTTTTGAGTCAGAGCAGGCCACCAGCAAGCTGGCAGCCTGAGGTGCACGGGCCATCGATGGGGCCGGGTGGTGGTGTCCCTGCCCTGATTCAAAAAATTGCCCATATCTAGGGTAGTAGTGCACTTTAGCATCACTGGGCCGTTCGCGACGTTTCGGCATGTTTTTGCCTTCTTCAGGCCGACCCAGTGTGTCTTGTCTCTGTCGTTCTGTTTTCTGTTTGCCTCTCTTGGCTTTTTATACTTTTGTTAGCTCCTCCTACTTGTGCTTTTAGTTGAAAAAATTCTTTCTTAGTTTTTGTGAAACATTATTTTGCTTTTACTTGGTTTTCTTTGACTTTTCTCTTTGTCTTACTGTTTTTCTCTTTGTTTTTCTCTATTTCTTTTCTTTCATCTCTTTGTTTTTCTCACTGTTTTTCTCTTTATCTTTCACTTGTTTTTCTCTTTGTTTTCTTTCATCTCTTTGTTTTTCTTTATCTTTTAATGGCACCCCCTGTCTGTTTTGACATCCCGTCCTTGTGTTCACTCTATTTATGTTTATGGCACCCCCTTCCTTTAAATCCTTTCCTGTTGTTTCGTGTACGTTATTCTCTTTGTCTTGTCTCACTCTTTTTCTGTTTGTTTTTCTTTCTTGTACGTGACTTTTTGTCTTTTTTTGTTCGTTTTGTGTTAGGGACCCCCCCATGGTTAGGGTTAGGGTTAAATAGAGGGCAGGGGCACCCCCAACCCCACGAGGCACTGGCCGGTAAGGGTTTTGAGTCAGAGCAGGCCACCAGCAAGCTGGCAGCCTGAGGTGCACGGGCCATCGATGGGGCCGGGTGGTGGTGTCCCTGCCCTGATTCAAAAAATTGCCCATATCTAGGGTAGTAGTGCACTTTAGCATCACTGGGCCGTTCGCGACGTTTCGGCATGTTTTTGCCTTCTTCAGGCCGACCCAGTGTGTCTTGTCTCTGTCGTTCTGTTTTCTGTTTGCCTCTCTTGGCTTTTTATACTTTTGTTAGCTCCTCCTACTTGTGCTTTTAGTTGAAAAAATTCTTTCTTAGTTTTTGTGAAACATTATTTTGCTTTTACTTGGTTTTCTTTGACTTTTCTCTTTGTCTTACTGTTTTTCTCTTTGTTTTTCTCTATTTCTTTTCTTTCATCTCTTTGTTTTTCTCACTGTTTTTCTCTTTATCTTTCACTTGTTTTTCTCTTTGTTTTCTTTCATCTCTTTGTTTTTCTTTATCTTTTAATGGCACCCCCTGTCTGTTTTGACATCCCGTCCTTGTGTTCACTCTATTTATGTTTATGGCACCCCCTTCCTTTAAATCCTTTCCTGTTGTTTCGTGTACGTTATTCTCTTTGTCTTGTCTCACTCTTTTTCTGTTTGTTTTTCTTTCTTGTACGTGACTTTTTGTCTTTTTTTGTTCGTTTTGTGTTAGGGACCCCCCCATGGTTAGGGTTAGGGTTAAATAGAGGGCAGGGGCACCCCCAACCCCACGAGGCACTGGCCGGTAAGGGTTTTGAGTCAGAGCAGGCCACCAGCAAGCTGGCAGCCTGAGGTGCACGGGCCATCGATGGGGCCGGGTGGTGGTGTCCCTGCCCTGATTCAAAAAATTGCCCATATCTAGGGTAGTAGTGCACTTTAGCATCACTGGGCCGTTCACGACGTTTCGGCATGTTTTTGCCTTCTTCAGGCCGACCCAGTGTGTCTTGTCTCTGTCGTTCTGTTTTCTGTTTGCCTCTCTTGGCTTTTTATACTTTTGTTAGCTCCTCCTACTTGTGCTTTTAGTTGAAAAAATTCTTTCTTAGTTTTTGTGAAACATTATTTTGCTTTTACTTGGTTTTCTTTGACTTTTCTCTTTGTCTTACTGTTTTTCTCTTTGTTTTTCACTTGTTTTTCTCTATTTCTTTTCTTTCATCTCTTTGTTTTTCTCACTGTTTTTCTCTTTATCTTTCACTTGTTTTTCTCTTTGTTTTCTTTCATCTCTTTGTTTTTCTTTATCTTTTAATGGCACCCCCTGTCTGTTTTGACATCCCGTCCTTGTGTTCACTCTATTTATGTTTATGGCACCCCCTTCCTTTAAATCCTTTCCTGTTGTTTCGTGTACGTTATTCTCTTTGTCTTGTCTCACTCTTTTTCTGTTTGTTTTTCTTTCTTGTACGTGACTTTTTGTCTTTTTTTGTTCGTTTTGTGTTAGGGACCCCCCCATGGTTAGGGTTAGGGTTAAATAGAGGGCAGGGGCACCCCCAACCCCACGAGGCACTGGCCGGTAAGGGTTTTGAGTCAGAGCAGGCCACCAGCAAGCTGGCAGCCTGAGGTGCACGGGCCATCGATGGGGCCGGGTGGTGGTGTCCCTGCCCTGATTCAAAAAATTGCCCATATCTAGGGTAGTAGTGCACTTTAGCATCACTGGGCCGTTCGCGACGTTTCGGCATGTTTTTGCCTTCTTCAGGCCGACCCAGTGTGTCTTGTCTCTGTCGTTCTGTTTTCTGTTTGCCTCTCTTGGCTTTTTATACTTTTGTTAGCTCCTCCTACTTGTGCTTTTAGTTGAAAAAATTCTTTCTTAGTTTTTGTGAAACATTATTTTGCTTTTACTTGGTTTTCTTTGACTTTTCTCTTTGTCTTACTGTTTTTCTCTTTGTTTTTCACTTGTTTTTCTCTATTTCTTTTCTTTCATCTCTTTGTTTTTCTCACTGTTTTTCTCTTTATCTTTCACTTGTTTTTCTCTTTGTTTTCTTTCATCTCTTTGTTTTTCTTTATCTTTTAATGGCACCCCCTGTCTGTTTTGACATCCCGTCCTTGTGTTCACTCTATTTATGTTTATGGCACCCCCTTCCTTTAAATCCTTTCCTGTTGTTTCGTGTACGTTATTCTCTTTGTCTTGTCTCACTCTTTTTCTGTTTGTTTTTCTTTCTTGTACGTGACTTTTTGTCTTTTTTTGTTCGTTTTGTGTTAGGGACCCCCCCATGGTTAGGGTTAGGGTTAAATAGAGGGCAGGGGCACCCCCAACCCCACGAGGCACTGGCCGGTAAGGGTTTTGAGTCAGAGCAGGCCACCAGCAAGCTGGCAGCCTGAGGTGCACGGGCCATCGATGGGGCCGGGTGGTGGTGTCCCTGCCCTGATTCAAAAAATTGCCCATATCTAGGGTAGTAGTGCACTTTAGCATCACTGGGCCGTTCGCGACGTTTCGGCATGTTTTTGCCTTCTTCAGGCCGACCCAGTGTGTCTTGTCTCTGTCGTTCTGTTTTCTGTTTGCCTCTCTTGGCTTTTTATACTTTTGTTAGCTCCTCCTACTTGTGCTTTTAGTTGAAAAAATTCTTTCTTAGTTTTTGTGAAACATTATTTTGCTTTTACTTGGTTTTCTTTGACTTTTCTCTTTGTCTTACTGTTTTTCTCTTTGTTTTTCACTTGTTTTTCTCTATTTCTTTTCTTTCATCTCTTTGTTTTTCTCACTGTTTTTCTCTTTATCTTTCACTTGTTTTTCTCTTTGTTTTCTTTCATCTCTTTGTTTTTCTTTATCTTTTAATGGCACCCCCTGTCTGTTTTGACATCCCGTCCTTGTGTTCACTCTATTTATGTTTATGGCACCCCCTTCCTTTAAATCCTTTCCTGTTGTTTCGTGTACGTTATTCTCTTTGTCTTGTCTCACTCTTTTTCTGTTTGTTTTTCTTTCTTGTACGTGACTTTTTGTCTTTTTTTGTTCGTTTTGTGTTAGGGACCCCCCCATGGTTAGGGTTAGGGTTAAATAGAGGGCAGGGGCACCCCCAACCCCACGAGGCACTGGCCGGTAAGGGTTTTGAGTCAGAGCAGGCCACCAGCAAGCTGGCAGCCTGAGGTGCACGGGCCATCGATGGGGCCGGGTGGTGGTGTCCCTGCCCTGATTCAAAAAATTGCCCATATCTAGGGTAGTAGTGCACTTTAGCATCACTGGGCCGTTCGCGACGTTTCGGCATGTTTTTGCCTTCTTCAGGCCGACCCAGTGTGTCTTGTCTCTGTCGTTCTGTTTTCTGTTTGCCTCTCTTGGCTTTTTATACTTTTGTTAGCTCCTCCTACTTGTGCTTTTAGTTGAAAAAATTCTTTCTTAGTTTTTGTGAAACATTATTTTGCTTTTACTTGGTTTTCTTTGACTTTTCTCTTTGTCTTACTGTTTTTCTCTTTGTTTTTCTCTATTTCTTTTCTTTCATCTCTTTGTTTTTCTCACTGTTTTTCTCTTTATCTTTCACTTGTTTTTCTCTTTGTTTTCTTTCATCTCTTTGTTTTTCTTTATCTTTTAATGGCACCCCCTGTCTGTTTTGACATCCCGTCCTTGTGTTCACTCTATTTATGTTTATGGCACCCCCTTCCTTTAAATCCTTTCCTGTTGTTTCGTGTACGTTATTCTCTTTGTCTTGTCTCACTCTTTTTCTGTTTGTTTTTCTTTCTTGTACGTGACTTTTTGTCTTTTTTTGTTCGTTTTGTGTTAGGGACCCCCCCATGGTTAGGGTTAGGGTTAAATAGAGGGCAGGGGCACCCCCAACCCCACGAGGCACTGGCCGGTAAGGGTTTTGAGTCAGAGCAGGCCACCAGCAAGCTGGCAGCCTGAGGTGCACGGGCCATCGATGGGGCCGGGTGGTGGTGTCCCTGCCCTGATTCAAAAAATTGCCCATATCTAGGGTAGTAGTGCACTTTAGCATCACTGGGCCGTTCGCGACGTTTCGGCATGTTTTTGCCTTCTTCAGGCCGACCCAGTGTGTCTTGTCTCTGTCGTTCTGTTTTCTGTTTGCCTCTCTTGGCTTTTTATACTTTTGTTAGCTCCTCCTACTTGTGCTTTTAGTTGAAAAAATTCTTTCTTAGTTTTTGTGAAACATTATTTTGCTTTTACTTGGTTTTCTTTGACTTTTCTCTTTGTCTTACTGTTTTTCTCTTTGTTTTTCTCTATTTCTTTTCTTTCATCTCTTTGTTTTTCTCACTGTTTTTCTCTTTATCTTTCACTTGTTTTTCTCTTTGTTTTCTTTCATCTCTTTGTTTTTCTTTATCTTTTAATGGCACCCCCTGTCTGTTTTGACATCCCGTCCTTGTGTTCACTCTATTTATGTTTATGGCACCCCCTTCCTTTAAATCCTTTCCTGTTGTTTCGTGTACGTTATTCTCTTTGTCTTGTCTCACTCTTTTTCTGTTTGTTTTTCTTTCTTGTACGTGACTTTTTGTCTTTTTTTGTTCGTTTTGTGTTAGGGACCCCCCCATGGTTAGGGTTAGGGTTAAATAGAGGGCAGGGGCACCCCCAACCCCACGAGGCACTGGCCGGTAAGGGTTTTGAGTCAGAGCAGGCCACCAGCAAGCTGGCAGCCTGAGGTGCACGGGCCATCGATGGGGCCGGGTGGTGGTGTCCCTGCCCTGATTCAAAAAATTGCCCATATCTAGGGTAGTAGTGCACTTTAGCATCACTGGGCCGTTCGCGACGTTTCGGCATGTTTTTGCCTTCTTCAGGCCGACCCAGTGTGTCTTGTCTCTGTCGTTCTGTTTTCTGTTTGCCTCTCTTGGCTTTTTATACTTTTGTTAGCTCCTCCTACTTGTGCTTTTAGTTGAAAAAATTCTTTCTTAGTTTTTGTGAAACATTATTTTGCTTTTACTTGGTTTTCTTTGACTTTTCTCTTTGTCTTACTGTTTTTCTCTTTGTTTTTCACTTGTTTTTCTCTATTTCTTTTCTTTCATCTCTTTGTTTTTCTCACTGTTTTTCTCTTTATCTTTCACTTGTTTTTCTCTTTGTTTTCTTTCATCTCTTTGTTTTTCTTTATCTTTTAATGGCACCCCCTGTCTGTTTTGACATCCCGTCCTTGTGTTCACTCTATTTATGTTTATGGCACCCCCTTCCTTTAAATCCTTTCCTGTTGTTTCGTGTACGTTATTCTCTTTGTCTTGTCTCACTCTTTTTCTGTTTGTTTTTCTTTCTTGTACGTGACTTTTTGTCTTTTTTTGTTCGTTTTGTGTTAGGGACCCCCCCATGGTTAGGGTTAGGGTTAAATAGAGGGCAGGGGCACCCCCAACCCCACGAGGCACTGGCCGGTAAGGGTTTTGAGTCAGAGCAGGCCACCAGCAAGCTGGCAGCCTGAGGTGCACGGGCCATCGATGGGGCCGGGTGGTGGTGTCCCTGCCCTGATTCAAAAAATTGCCCATATCTAGGGTAGTAGTGCACTTTAGCATCACTGGGCCGTTCGCGACGTTTCGGCATGTTTTTGCCTTCTTCAGGCCGACCCAGTGTGTCTTGTCTCTGTCGTTCTGTTTTCTGTTTGCCTCTCTTGGCTTTTTATACTTTTGTTAGCTCCTCCTACTTGTGCTTTTAGTTGAAAAAATTCTTTCTTAGTTTTTGTGAAACATTATTTTGCTTTTACTTGGTTTTCTTTGACTTTTCTCTTTGTCTTACTGTTTTTCTCTTTGTTTTTCACTTGTTTTTCTCTATTTCTTTTCTTTCATCTCTTTGTTTTTCTCACTGTTTTTCTCTTTATCTTTCACTTGTTTTTCTCTTTGTTTTCTTTCATCTCTTTGTTTTTCTTTATCTTTTAATGGCACCCCCTGTCTGTTTTGACATCCCGTCCTTGTGTTCACTCTATTTATGTTTATGGCACCCCCTTCCTTTAAATCCTTTCCTGTTGTTTCGTGTACGTTATTCTCTTTGTCTTGTCTCACTCTTTTTCTGTTTGTTTTTCTTTCTTGTACGTGACTTTTTGTCTTTTTTTGTTCGTTTTGTGTTAGGGACCCCCCCATGGTTAGGGTTAGGGTTAAATAGAGGGCAGGGGCACCCCCAACCCCACGAGGCACTGGCCGGTAAGGGTTTTGAGTCAGAGCAGGCCACCAGCAAGCTGGCAGCCTGAGGTGCACGGGCCATCGATGGGGCCGGGTGGTGGTGTCCCTGCCCTGATTCAAAAAATTGCCCATATCTAGGGTAGTAGTGCACTTTAGCATCACTGGGCCGTTCGCGACGTTTCGGCATGTTTTTGCCTTCTTCAGGCCGACCCAGTGTGTCTTGTCTCTGTCGTTCTGTTTTCTGTTTGCCTCTCTTGGCTTTTTATACTTTTGTTAGCTCCTCCTACTTGTGCTTTTAGTTGAAAAAATTCTTTCTTAGTTTTTGTGAAACATTATTTTGCTTTTACTTGGTTTTCTTTGACTTTTCTCTTTGTCTTACTGTTTTTCTCTTTGTTTTTCACTTGTTTTTCTCTATTTCTTTTCTTTCATCTCTTTGTTTTTCTCACTGTTTTTCTCTTTATCTTTCACTTGTTTTTCTCTTTGTTTTCTTTCATCTCTTTGTTTTTCTTTATCTTTTAATGGCACCCCCTGTCTGTTTTGACATCCCGTCCTTGTGTTCACTCTATTTATGTTTATGGCACCCCCTTCCTTTAAATCCTTTCCTGTTGTTTCGTGTACGTTATTCTCTTTGTCTTGTCTCACTCTTTTTCTGTTTGTTTTTCTTTCTTGTACGTGACTTTTTGTCTTTTTTTGTTCGTTTTGTGTTAGGGACCCCCCCATGGTTAGGGTTAGGGTTAAATAGAGGGCAGGGGCACCCCCAACCCCACGAGGCACTGGCCGGTAAGGGTTTTGAGTCAGAGCAGGCCACCAGCAAGCTGGCAGCCTGAGGTGCACGGGCCATCGATGGGGCCGGGTGGTGGTGTCCCTGCCCTGATTCAAAAAATTGCCCATATCTAGGGTAGTAGTGCACTTTAGCATCACTGGGCCGTTCGCGACGTTTCGGCATGTTTTTGCCTTCTTCAGGCCGACCCAGTGTGTCTTGTCTCTGTCGTTCTGTTTTCTGTTTGCCTCTCTTGGCTTTTTATACTTTTGTTAGCTCCTCCTACTTGTGCTTTTAGTTGAAAAAATTCTTTCTTAGTTTTTGTGAAACATTATTTTGCTTTTACTTGGTTTTCTTTGACTTTTCTCTTTGTCTTACTGTTTTTCTCTTTGTTTTTCTCTATTTCTTTTCTTTCATCTCTTTGTTTTTCTCACTGTTTTTCTCTTTATCTTTCACTTGTTTTTCTCTTTGTTTTCTTTCATCTCTTTGTTTTTCTTTATCTTTTAATGGCACCCCCTGTCTGTTTTGACATCCCGTCCTTGTGTTCACTCTATTTATGTTTATGGCACCCCCTTCCTTTAAATCCTTTCCTGTTGTTTCGTGTACGTTATTCTCTTTGTCTTGTCTCACTCTTTTTCTGTTTGTTTTTCTTTCTTGTACGTGACTTTTTGTCTTTTTTTGTTCGTTTTGTGTTAGGGACCCCCCCATGGTTAGGGTTAGGGTTAAATAGAGGGCAGGGGCACCCCCAACCCCACGAGGCACTGGCCGGTAAGGGTTTTGAGTCAGAGCAGGCCACCAGCAAGCTGGCAGCCTGAGGTGCACGGGCCATCGATGGGGCCGGGTGGTGGTGTCCCTGCCCTGATTCAAAAAATTGCCCATATCTAGGGTAGTAGTGCACTTTAGCATCACTGGGCCGTTCGCGACGTTTCGGCATGTTTTTGCCTTCTTCAGGCCGACCCAGTGTGTCTTGTCTCTGTCGTTCTGTTTTCTGTTTGCCTCTCTTGGCTTTTTATACTTTTGTTAGCTCCTCCTACTTGTGCTTTTAGTTGAAAAAATTCTTTCTTAGTTTTTGTGAAACATTATTTTGCTTTTACTTGGTTTTCTTTGACTTTTCTCTTTGTCTTACTGTTTTTCTCTTTGTTTTTCTCTATTTCTTTTCTTTCATCTCTTTGTTTTTCTCACTGTTTTTCTCTTTATCTTTCACTTGTTTTTCTCTTTGTTTTCTTTCATCTCTTTGTTTTTCTTTATCTTTTAATGGCACCCCCTGTCTGTTTTGACATCCCGTCCTTGTGTTCACTCTATTTATGTTTATGGCACCCCCTTCCTTTAAATCCTTTCCTGTTGTTTCGTGTACGTTATTCTCTTTGTCTTGTCTCACTCTTTTTCTGTTTGTTTTTCTTTCTTGTACGTGACTTTTTGTCTTTTTTTGTTCGTTTTGTGTTAGGGACCCCCCCATGGTTAGGGTTAGGGTTAAATAGAGGGCAGGGGCACCCCCAACCCCACGAGGCACTGGCCGGTAAGGGTTTTGAGTCAGAGCAGGCCACCAGCAAGCTGGCAGCCTGAGGTGCACGGGCCATCGATGGGGCCGGGTGGTGGTGTCCCTGCCCTGATTCAAAAAATTGCCCATATCTAGGGTAGTAGTGCACTTTAGCATCACTGGGCCGTTCGCGACGTTTCGGCATGTTTTTGCCTTCTTCAGGCCGACCCAGTGTGTCTTGTCTCTGTCGTTCTGTTTTCTGTTTGCCTCTCTTGGCTTTTTATACTTTTGTTAGCTCCTCCTACTTGTGCTTTTAGTTGAAAAAATTCTTTCTTAGTTTTTGTGAAACATTATTTTGCTTTTACTTGGTTTTCTTTGACTTTTCTCTTTGTCTTACTGTTTTTCTCTTTGTTTTTCACTTGTTTTTCTCTATTTCTTTTCTTTCATCTCTTTGTTTTTCTCACTGTTTTTCTCTTTATCTTTCACTTGTTTTTCTCTTTGTTTTCTTTCATCTCTTTGTTTTTCTTTATCTTTTAATGGCACCCCCTGTCTGTTTTGACATCCCGTCCTTGTGTTCACTCTATTTATGTTTATGGCACCCCCTTCCTTTAAATCCTTTCCTGTTGTTTCGTGTACGTTATTCTCTTTGTCTTGTCTCACTCTTTTTCTGTTTGTTTTTCTTTCTTGTACGTGACTTTTTGTCTTTTTTTGTTCGTTTTGTGTTAGGGACCCCCCCATGGTTAGGGTTAGGGTTAAATAGAGGGCAGGGGCACCCCCAACCCCACGAGGCACTGGCCGGTAAGGGTTTTGAGTCAGAGCAGGCCACCAGCAAGCTGGCAGCCTGAGGTGCACGGGCCATCGATGGGGCCGGGTGGTGGTGTCCCTGCCCTGATTCAAAAAATTGCCCATATCTAGGGTAGTAGTGCACTTTAGCATCACTGGGCCGTTCGCGACGTTTCGGCATGTTTTTGCCTTCTTCAGGCCGACCCAGTGTGTCTTGTCTCTGTCGTTCTGTTTTCTGTTTGCCTCTCTTGGCTTTTTATACTTTTGTTAGCTCCTCCTACTTGTGCTTTTAGTTGAAAAAATTCTTTCTTAGTTTTTGTGAAACATTATTTTGCTTTTACTTGGTTTTCTTTGACTTTTCTCTTTGTCTTACTGTTTTTCTCTTTGTTTTTCACTTGTTTTTCTCTATTTCTTTTCTTTCATCTCTTTGTTTTTCTCACTGTTTTTCTCTTTATCTTTCACTTGTTTTTCTCTTTGTTTTCTTTCATCTCTTTGTTTTTCTTTATCTTTTAATGGCACCCCCTGTCTGTTTTGACATCCCGTCCTTGTGTTCACTCTATTTATGTTTATGGCACCCCCTTCCTTTAAATCCTTTCCTGTTGTTTCGTGTACGTTATTCTCTTTGTCTTGTCTCACTCTTTTTCTGTTTGTTTTTCTTTCTTGTACGTGACTTTTTGTCTTTTTTTGTTCGTTTTGTGTTAGGGACCCCCCCATGGTTAGGGTTAGGGTTAAATAGAGGGCAGGGGCACCCCCAACCCCACGAGGCACTGGCCGGTAAGGGTTTTGAGTCAGAGCAGGCCACCAGCAAGCTGGCAGCCTGAGGTGCACGGGCCATCGATGGGGCCGGGTGGTGGTGTCCCTGCCCTGATTCAAAAAATTGCCCATATCTAGGGTAGTAGTGCACTTTAGCATCACTGGGCCGTTCGCGACGTTTCGGCATGTTTTTGCCTTCTTCAGGCCGACCCAGTGTGTCTTGTCTCTGTCGTTCTGTTTTCTGTTTGCCTCTCTTGGCTTTTTATACTTTTGTTAGCTCCTCCTACTTGTGCTTTTAGTTGAAAAAATTCTTTCTTAGTTTTTGTGAAACATTATTTTGCTTTTACTTGGTTTTCTTTGACTTTTCTCTTTGTCTTACTGTTTTTCTCTTTGTTTTTCTCTATTTCTTTTCTTTCATCTCTTTGTTTTTCTCACTGTTTTTCTCTTTATCTTTCACTTGTTTTTCTCTTTGTTTTCTTTCATCTCTTTGTTTTTCTTTATCTTTTAATGGCACCCCCTGTCTGTTTTGACATCCCGTCCTTGTGTTCACTCTATTTATGTTTATGGCACCCCCTTCCTTTAAATCCTTTCCTGTTGTTTCGTGTACGTTATTCTCTTTGTCTTGTCTCACTCTTTTTCTGTTTGTTTTTCTTTCTTGTACGTGACTTTTTGTCTTTTTTTGTTCGTTTTGTGTTAGGGACCCCCCCATGGTTAGGGTTAGGGTTAAATAGAGGGCAGGGGCACCCCCAACCCCACGAGGCACTGGCCGGTAAGGGTTTTGAGTCAGAGCAGGCCACCAGCAAGCTGGCAGCCTGAGGTGCACGGGCCATCGATGGGGCCGGGTGGTGGTGTCCCTGCCCTGATTCAAAAAATTGCCCATATCTAGGGTAGTAGTGCACTTTAGCATCACTGGGCCGTTCGCGACGTTTCGGCATGTTTTTGCCTTCTTCAGGCCGACCCAGTGTGTCTTGTCTCTGTCGTTCTGTTTTCTGTTTGCCTCTCTTGGCTTTTTATACTTTTGTTAGCTCCTCCTACTTGTGCTTTTAGTTGAAAAAATTCTTTCTTAGTTTTTGTGAAACATTATTTTGCTTTTACTTGGTTTTCTTTGACTTTTCTCTTTGTCTTACTGTTTTTCTCTTTGTTTTTCACTTGTTTTTCTCTATTTCTTTTCTTTCATCTCTTTGTTTTTCTCACTGTTTTTCTCTTTATCTTTCACTTGTTTTTCTCTTTGTTTTCTTTCATCTCTTTGTTTTTCTTTATCTTTTAATGGCACCCCCTGTCTGTTTTGACATCCCGTCCTTGTGTTCACTCTATTTATGTTTATGGCACCCCCTTCCTTTAAATCCTTTCCTGTTGTTTCGTGTACGTTATTCTCTTTGTCTTGTCTCACTCTTTTTCTGTTTGTTTTTCTTTCTTGTACGTGACTTTTTGTCTTTTTTTGTTCGTTTTGTGTTAGGGACCCCCCCATGGTTAGGGTTAGGGTTAAATAGAGGGCAGGGGCACCCCCAACCCCACGAGGCACTGGCCGGTAAGGGTTTTGAGTCAGAGCAGGCCACCAGCAAGCTGGCAGCCTGAGGTGCACGGGCCATCGATGGGGCCGGGTGGTGGTGTCCCTGCCCTGATTCAAAAAATTGCCCATATCTAGGGTAGTAGTGCACTTTAGCATCACTGGGCCGTTCGCGACGTTTCGGCATGTTTTTGCCTTCTTCAGGCCGACCCAGTGTGTCTTGTCTCTGTCGTTCTGTTTTCTGTTTGCCTCTCTTGGCTTTTTATACTTTTGTTAGCTCCTCCTACTTGTGCTTTTAGTTGAAAAAATTCTTTCTTAGTTTTTGTGAAACATTATTTTGCTTTTACTTGGTTTTCTTTGACTTTTCTCTTTGTCTTACTGTTTTTCTCTTTGTTTTTCACTTGTTTTTCTCTATTTCTTTTCTTTCATCTCTTTGTTTTTCTCACTGTTTTTCTCTTTATCTTTCACTTGTTTTTCTCTTTGTTTTCTTTCATCTCTTTGTTTTTCTTTATCTTTTAATGGCACCCCCTGTCTGTTTTGACATCCCGTCCTTGTGTTCACTCTATTTATGTTTATGGCACCCCCTTCCTTTAAATCCTTTCCTGTTGTTTCGTGTACGTTATTCTCTTTGTCTTGTCTCACTCTTTTTCTGTTTGTTTTTCTTTCTTGTACGTGACTTTTTGTCTTTTTTTGTTCGTTTTGTGTTAGGGACCCCCCCATGGTTAGGGTTAGGGTTAAATAGAGGGCAGGGGCACCCCCAACCCCACGAGGCACTGGCCGGTAAGGGTTTTGAGTCAGAGCAGGCCACCAGCAAGCTGGCAGCCTGAGGTGCACGGGCCATCGATGGGGCCGGGTGGTGGTGTCCCTGCCCTGATTCAAAAAATTGCCCATATCTAGGGTAGTAGTGCACTTTAGCATCACTGGGCCGTTCGCGACGTTTCGGCATGTTTTTGCCTTCTTCAGGCCGACCCAGTGTGTCTTGTCTCTGTCGTTCTGTTTTCTGTTTGCCTCTCTTGGCTTTTTATACTTTTGTTAGCTCCTCCTACTTGTGCTTTTAGTTGAAAAAATTCTTTCTTAGTTTTTGTGAAACATTATTTTGCTTTTACTTGGTTTTCTTTGACTTTTCTCTTTGTCTTACTGTTTTTCTCTTTGTTTTTCACTTGTTTTTCTCTATTTCTTTTCTTTCATCTCTTTGTTTTTCTCACTGTTTTTCTCTTTATCTTTCACTTGTTTTTCTCTTTGTTTTCTTTCATCTCTTTGTTTTTCTTTATCTTTTAATGGCACCCCCTGTCTGTTTTGACATCCCGTCCTTGTGTTCACTCTATTTATGTTTATGGCACCCCCTTCCTTTAAATCCTTTCCTGTTGTTTCGTGTACGTTATTCTCTTTGTCTTGTCTCACTCTTTTTCTGTTTGTTTTTCTTTCTTGTACGTGACTTTTTGTCTTTTTTTGTTCGTTTTGTGTTAGGGACCCCCCCATGGTTAGGGTTAGGGTTAAATAGAGGGCAGGGGCACCCCCAACCCCACGAGGCACTGGCCGGTAAGGGTTTTGAGTCAGAGCAGGCCACCAGCAAGCTGGCAGCCTGAGGTGCACGGGCCATCGATGGGGCCGGGTGGTGGTGTCCCTGCCCTGATTCAAAAAATTGCCCATATCTAGGGTAGTAGTGCACTTTAGCATCACTGGGCCGTTCGCGACGTTTCGGCATGTTTTTGCCTTCTTCAGGCCGACCCAGTGTGTCTTGTCTCTGTCGTTCTGTTTTCTGTTTGCCTCTCTTGGCTTTTTATACTTTTGTTAGCTCCTCCTACTTGTGCTTTTAGTTGAAAAAATTCTTTCTTAGTTTTTGTGAAACATTATTTTGCTTTTACTTGGTTTTCTTTGACTTTTCTCTTTGTCTTACTGTTTTTCTCTTTGTTTTTCACTTGTTTTTCTCTATTTCTTTTCTTTCATCTCTTTGTTTTTCTCACTGTTTTTCTCTTTATCTTTCACTTGTTTTTCTCTTTGTTTTCTTTCATCTCTTTGTTTTTCTTTATCTTTTAATGGCACCCCCTGTCTGTTTTGACATCCCGTCCTTGTGTTCACTCTATTTATGTTTATGGCACCCCCTTCCTTTAAATCCTTTCCTGTTGTTTCGTGTACGTTATTCTCTTTGTCTTGTCTCACTCTTTTTCTGTTTGTTTTTCTTTCTTGTACGTGACTTTTTGTCTTTTTTTGTTCGTTTTGTGTTAGGGACCCCCCCATGGTTAGGGTTAGGGTTAAATAGAGGGCAGGGGCACCCCCAACCCCACGAGGCACTGGCCGGTAAGGGTTTTGAGTCAGAGCAGGCCACCAGCAAGCTGGTAGCCTGAGGTGCACGGGCCATCGATGGGGCCGGGTGGTGGTGTCCCTGCCCTGATTCAAAAAATTGCCCATATCTAGGGTAGTAGTGCACTTTAGCATCACTGGGCCGTTCGCGACGTTTCGGCATGTTTTTGCCTTCTTCAGGCCGACCCAGTGTGTCTTGTCTCTGTCGTTCTGTTTTCTGTTTGCCTCTCTTGGCTTTTTATACTTTTGTTAGCTCCTCCTACTTGTGCTTTTAGTTGAAAAAATTCTTTCTTAGTTTTTGTGAAACATTATTTTGCTTTTACTTGGTTTTCTTTGACTTTTCTCTTTGTCTTACTGTTTTTCTCTTTGTTTTTCACTTGTTTTTCTCTATTTCTTTTCTTTCATCTCTTTGTTTTTCTCACTGTTTTTCTCTTTATCTTTCACTTGTTTTTCTCTTTGTTTTCTTTCATCTCTTTGTTTTTCTTTATCTTTTAATGGCACCCCCTGTCTGTTTTGACATCCCGTCCTTGTGTTCACTCTATTTATGTTTATGGCACCCCCTTCCTTTAAATCCTTTCCTGTTGTTTCGTGTACGTTATTCTCTTTGTCTTGTCTCACTCTTTTTCTGTTTGTTTTTCTTTCTTGTACGTGACTTTTTGTCTTTTTTTGTTCGTTTTGTGTTAGGGACCCCCCCATGGTTAGGGTTAGGGTTAAATAGAGGGCAGGGGCACCCCCAACCCCACGAGGCACTGGCCGGTAAGGGTTTTGAGTCAGAGCAGGCCACCAGCAAGCTGGCAGCCTGAGGTGCACGGGCCATCGATGGGGCCGGGTGGTGGTGTCCCTGCCCTGATTCAAAAAATTGCCCATATCTAGGGTAGTAGTGCACTTTAGCATCACTGGGCCGTTCGCGACGTTTCGGCATGTTTTTGCCTTCTTCAGGCCGACCCAGTGTGTCTTGTCTCTGTCGTTCTGTTTTCTGTTTGCCTCTCTTGGCTTTTTATACTTTTGTTAGCTCCTCCTACTTGTGCTTTTAGTTGAAAAAATTCTTTCTTAGTTTTTGTGAAACATTATTTTGCTTTTACTTGGTTTTCTTTGACTTTTCTCTTTGTCTTACTGTTTTTCTCTTTGTTTTTCACTTGTTTTTCTCTATTTCTTTTCTTTCATCTCTTTGTTTTTCTCACTGTTTTTCTCTTTATCTTTCACTTGTTTTTCTCTTTGTTTTCTTTCATCTCTTTGTTTTTCTTTATCTTTTAATGGCACCCCCTGTCTGTTTTGACATCCCGTCCTTGTGTTCACTCTATTTATGTTTATGGCACCCCCTTCCTTTAAATCCTTTCCTGTTGTTTCGTGTACGTTATTCTCTTTGTCTTGTCTCACTCTTTTTCTGTTTGTTTTTCTTTCTTGTACGTGACTTTTTGTCTTTTTTTGTTCGTTTTGTGTTAGGGACCCCCCCATGGTTAGGGTTAGGGTTAAATAGAGGGCAGGGGCACCCCCAACCCCACGAGGCACTGGCCGGTAAGGGTTTTGAGTCAGAGCAGGCCACCAGCAAGCTGGCAGCCTGAGGTGCACGGGCCATCGATGGGGCCGGGTGGTGGTGTCCCTGCCCTGATTCAAAAAATTGCCCATATCTAGGGTAGTAGTGCACTTTAGCATCACTGGGCCGTTCGCGACGTTTCGGCATGTTTTTGCCTTCTTCAGGCCGACCCAGTGTGTCTTGTCTCTGTCGTTCTGTTTTCTGTTTGCCTCTCTTGGCTTTTTATACTTTTGTTAGCTCCTCCTACTTGTGCTTTTAGTTGAAAAAATTCTTTCTTAGTTTTTGTGAAACATTATTTTGCTTTTACTTGGTTTTCTTTGACTTTTCTCTTTGTCTTACTGTTTTTCTCTTTGTTTTTCACTTGTTTTTCTCTATTTCTTTTCTTTCATCTCTTTGTTTTTCTCACTGTTTTTCTCTTTATCTTTCACTTGTTTTTCTCTTTGTTTTCTTTCATCTCTTTGTTTTTCTTTATCTTTTAATGGCACCCCCTGTCTGTTTTGACATCCCGTCCTTGTGTTCACTCTATTTATGTTTATGGCACCCCCTTCCTTTAAATCCTTTCCTGTTGTTTCGTGTACGTTATTCTCTTTGTCTTGTCTCACTCTTTTTCTGTTTGTTTTTCTTTCTTGTACGTGACTTTTTGTCTTTTTTTGTTCGTTTTGTGTTAGGGACCCCCCCATGGTTAGGGTTAGGGTTAAATAGAGGGCAGGGGCACCCCCAACCCCACGAGGCACTGGCCGGTAAGGGTTTTGAGTCAGAGCAGGCCACCAGCAAGCTGGCAGCCTGAGGTGCACGGGCCATCGATGGGGCCGGGTGGTGGTGTCCCTGCCCTGATTCAAAAAATTGCCCATATCTAGGGTAGTAGTGCACTTTAGCATCACTGGGCCGTTCGCGACGTTTCGGCATGTTTTTGCCTTCTTCAGGCCGACCCAGTGTGTCTTGTCTCTGTCGTTCTGTTTTCTGTTTGCCTCTCTTGGCTTTTTATACTTTTGTTAGCTCCTCCTACTTGTGCTTTTAGTTGAAAAAATTCTTTCTTAGTTTTTGTGAAACATTATTTTGCTTTTACTTGGTTTTCTTTGACTTTTCTCTTTGTCTTACTGTTTTTCTCTTTGTTTTTCACTTGTTTTTCTCTATTTCTTTTCTTTCATCTCTTTGTTTTTCTCACTGTTTTTCTCTTTATCTTTCACTTGTTTTTCTCTTTGTTTTCTTTCATCTCTTTGTTTTTCTTTATCTTTTAATGGCACCCCCTGTCTGTTTTGACATCCCGTCCTTGTGTTCACTCTATTTATGTTTATGGCACCCCCTTCCTTTAAATCCTTTCCTGTTGTTTCGTGTACGTTATTCTCTTTGTCTTGTCTCACTCTTTTTCTGTTTGTTTTTCTTTCTTGTACGTGACTTTTTGTCTTTTTTTGTTCGTTTTGTGTTAGGGACCCCCCCATGGTTAGGGTTAGGGTTAAATAGAGGGCAGGGGCACCCCCAACCCCACGAGGCACTGGCCGGTAAGGGTTTTGAGTCAGAGCAGGCCACCAGCAAGCTGGCAGCCTGAGGTGCACGGGCCATCGATGGGGCCGGGTGGTGGTGTCCCTGCCCTGATTCAAAAAATTGCCCATATCTAGGGTAGTAGTGCACTTTAGCATCACTGGGCCGTTCGCGACGTTTCGGCATGTTTTTGCCTTCTTCAGGCCGACCCAGTGTGTCTTGTCTCTGTCGTTCTGTTTTCTGTTTGCCTCTCTTGGCTTTTTATACTTTTGTTAGCTCCTCCTACTTGTGCTTTTAGTTGAAAAAATTCTTTCTTAGTTTTTGTGAAACATTATTTTGCTTTTACTTGGTTTTCTTTGACTTTTCTCTTTGTCTTACTGTTTTTCTCTTTGTTTTTCTCTATTTCTTTTCTTTCATCTCTTTGTTTTTCTCACTGTTTTTCTCTTTATCTTTCACTTGTTTTTCTCTTTGTTTTCTTTCATCTCTTTGTTTTTCTTTATCTTTTAATGGCACCCCCTGTCTGTTTTGACATCCCGTCCTTGTGTTCACTCTATTTATGTTTATGGCACCCCCTTCCTTTAAATCCTTTCCTGTTGTTTCGTGTACGTTATTCTCTTTGTCTTGTCTCACTCTTTTTCTGTTTGTTTTTCTTTCTTGTACGTGACTTTTTGTCTTTTTTTGTTCGTTTTGTGTTAGGGACCCCCCCATGGTTAGGGTTAGGGTTAAATAGAGGGCAGGGGCACCCCCAACCCCACGAGGCACTGGCCGGTAAGGGTTTTGAGTCAGAGCAGGCCACCAGCAAGCTGGCAGCCTGAGGTGCACGGGCCATCGATGGGGCCGGGTGGTGGTGTCCCTGCCCTGATTCAAAAAATTGCCCATATCTAGGGTAGTAGTGCACTTTAGCATCACTGGGCCGTTCGCGACGTTTCGGCATGTTTTTGCCTTCTTCAGGCCGACCCAGTGTGTCTTGTCTCTGTCGTTCTGTTTTCTGTTTGCCTCTCTTGGCTTTTTATACTTTTGTTAGCTCCTCCTACTTGTGCTTTTAGTTGAAAAAATTCTTTCTTAGTTTTTGTGAAACATTATTTTGCTTTTACTTGGTTTTCTTTGACTTTTCTCTTTGTCTTACTGTTTTTCTCTTTGTTTTTCTCTATTTCTTTTCTTTCATCTCTTTGTTTTTCTCACTGTTTTTCTCTTTATCTTTCACTTGTTTTTCTCTTTGTTTTCTTTCATCTCTTTGTTTTTCTTTATCTTTTAATGGCACCCCCTGTCTGTTTTGACATCCCGTCCTTGTGTTCACTCTATTTATGTTTATGGCACCCCCTTCCTTTAAATCCTTTCCTGTTGTTTCGTGTACGTTATTCTCTTTGTCTTGTCTCACTCTTTTTCTGTTTGTTTTTCTTTCTTGTACGTGACTTTTTGTCTTTTTTTGTTCGTTTTGTGTTAGGGACCCCCCCATGGTTAGGGTTAGGGTTAAATAGAGGGCAGGGGCACCCCCAACCCCACGAGGCACTGGCCGGTAAGGGTTTTGAGTCAGAGCAGGCCACCAGCAAGCTGGCAGCCTGAGGTGCACGGGCCATCGATGGGGCCGGGTGGTGGTGTCCCTGCCCTGATTCAAAAAATTGCCCATATCTAGGGTAGTAGTGCACTTTAGCATCACTGGGCCGTTCGCGACGTTTCGGCATGTTTTTGCCTTCTTCAGGCCGACCCAGTGTGTCTTGTCTCTGTCGTTCTGTTTTCTGTTTGCCTCTCTTGGCTTTTTATACTTTTGTTAGCTCCTCCTACTTGTGCTTTTAGTTGAAAAAATTCTTTCTTAGTTTTTGTGAAACATTATTTTGCTTTTACTTGGTTTTCTTTGACTTTTCTCTTTGTCTTACTGTTTTTCTCTTTGTTTTTCTCTATTTCTTTTCTTTCATCTCTTTGTTTTTCTCACTGTTTTTCTCTTTATCTTTCACTTGTTTTTCTCTTTGTTTTCTTTCATCTCTTTGTTTTTCTTTATCTTTTAATGGCACCCCCTGTCTGTTTTGACATCCCGTCCTTGTGTTCACTCTATTTATGTTTATGGCACCCCCTTCCTTTAAATCCTTTCCTGTTGTTTCGTGTACGTTATTCTCTTTGTCTTGTCTCACTCTTTTTCTGTTTGTTTTTCTTTCTTGTACGTGACTTTTTGTCTTTTTTTGTTCGTTTTGTGTTAGGGACCCCCCCATGGTTAGGGTTAGGGTTAAATAGAGGGCAGGGGCACCCCCAACCCCACGAGGCACTGGCCGGTAAGGGTTTTGAGTCAGAGCAGGCCACCAGCAAGCTGGCAGCCTGAGGTGCACGGGCCATCGATGGGGCCGGGTGGTGGTGTCCCTGCCCTGATTCAAAAAATTGCCCATATCTAGGGTAGTAGTGCACTTTAGCATCACTGGGCCGTTCGCGACGTTTCGGCATGTTTTTGCCTTCTTCAGGCCGACCCAGTGTGTCTTGTCTCTGTCGTTCTGTTTTCTGTTTGCCTCTCTTGGCTTTTTATACTTTTGTTAGCTCCTCCTACTTGTGCTTTTAGTTGAAAAAATTCTTTCTTAGTTTTTGTGAAACATTATTTTGCTTTTACTTGGTTTTCTTTGACTTTTCTCTTTGTCTTACTGTTTTTCTCTTTGTTTTTCACTTGTTTTTCTCTATTTCTTTTCTTTCATCTCTTTGTTTTTCTCACTGTTTTTCTCTTTATCTTTCACTTGTTTTTCTCTTTGTTTTCTTTCATCTCTTTGTTTTTCTTTATCTTTTAATGGCACCCCCTGTCTGTTTTGACATCCCGTCCTTGTGTTCACTCTATTTATGTTTATGGCACCCCCTTCCTTTAAATCCTTTCCTGTTGTTTCGTGTACGTTATTCTCTTTGTCTTGTCTCACTCTTTTTCTGTTTGTTTTTCTTTCTTGTACGTGACTTTTTGTCTTTTTTTGTTCGTTTTGTGTTAGGGACCCCCCCATGGTTAGGGTTAGGGTTAAATAGAGGGCAGGGGCACCCCCAACCCCACGAGGCACTGGCCGGTAAGGGTTTTGAGTCAGAGCAGGCCACCAGCAAGCTGGCAGCCTGAGGTGCACGGGCCATCGATGGGGCCGGGTGGTGGTGTCCCTGCCCTGATTCAAAAAATTGCCCATATCTAGGGTAGTAGTGCACTTTAGCATCACTGGGCCGTTCGCGACGTTTCGGCATGTTTTTGCCTTCTTCAGGCCGACCCAGTGTGTCTTGTCTCTGTCGTTCTGTTTTCTGTTTGCCTCTCTTGGCTTTTTATACTTTTGTTAGCTCCTCCTACTTGTGCTTTTAGTTGAAAAAATTCTTTCTTAGTTTTTGTGAAACATTATTTTGCTTTTACTTGGTTTTCTTTGACTTTTCTCTTTGTCTTACTGTTTTTCTCTTTGTTTTTCACTTGTTTTTCTCTATTTCTTTTCTTTCATCTCTTTGTTTTTCTCACTGTTTTTCTCTTTATCTTTCACTTGTTTTTCTCTTTGTTTTCTTTCATCTCTTTGTTTTTCTTTATCTTTTAATGGCACCCCCTGTCTGTTTTGACATCCCGTCCTTGTGTTCACTCTATTTATGTTTATGGCACCCCCTTCCTTTAAATCCTTTCCTGTTGTTTCGTGTACGTTATTCTCTTTGTCTTGTCTCACTCTTTTTCTGTTTGTTTTTCTTTCTTGTACGTGACTTTTTGTCTTTTTTTGTTCGTTTTGTGTTAGGGACCCCCCCATGGTTAGGGTTAGGGTTAAATAGAGGGCAGGGGCACCCCCAACCCCACGAGGCACTGGCCGGTAAGGGTTTTGAGTCAGAGCAGGCCACCAGCAAGCTGGCAGCCTGAGGTGCACGGGCCATCGATGGGGCCGGGTGGTGGTGTCCCTGCCCTGATTCAAAAAATTGCCCATATCTAGGGTAGTAGTGCACTTTAGCATCACTGGGCCGTTCGCGACGTTTCGGCATGTTTTTGCCTTCTTCAGGCCGACCCAGTGTGTCTTGTCTCTGTCGTTCTGTTTTCTGTTTGCCTCTCTTGGCTTTTTATACTTTTGTTAGCTCCTCCTACTTGTGCTTTTAGTTGAAAAAATTCTTTCTTAGTTTTTGTGAAACATTATTTTGCTTTTACTTGGTTTTCTTTGACTTTTCTCTTTGTCTTACTGTTTTTCTCTTTGTTTTTCTCTATTTCTTTTCTTTCATCTCTTTGTTTTTCTCACTGTTTTTCTCTTTATCTTTCACTTGTTTTTCTCTTTGTTTTCTTTCATCTCTTTGTTTTTCTTTATCTTTTAATGGCACCCCCTGTCTGTTTTGACATCCCGTCCTTGTGTTCACTCTATTTATGTTTATGGCACCCCCTTCCTTTAAATCCTTTCCTGTTGTTTCGTGTACGTTATTCTCTTTGTCTTGTCTCACTCTTTTTCTGTTTGTTTTTCTTTCTTGTACGTGACTTTTTGTCTTTTTTTGTTCGTTTTGTGTTAGGGACCCCCCCATGGTTAGGGTTAGGGTTAAATAGAGGGCAGGGGCACCCCCAACCCCACGAGGCACTGGCCGGTAAGGGTTTTGAGTCAGAGCAGGCCACCAGCAAGCTGGCAGCCTGAGGTGCACGGGCCATCGATGGGGCCGGGTGGTGGTGTCCCTGCCCTGATTCAAAAAATTGCCCATATCTAGGGTAGTAGTGCACTTTAGCATCACTGGGCCGTTCGCGACGTTTCGGCATGTTTTTGCCTTCTTCAGGCCGACCCAGTGTGTCTTGTCTCTGTCGTTCTGTTTTCTGTTTGCCTCTCTTGGCTTTTTATACTTTTGTTAGCTCCTCCTACTTGTGCTTTTAGTTGAAAAAATTCTTTCTTAGTTTTTGTGAAACATTATTTTGCTTTTACTTGGTTTTCTTTGACTTTTCTCTTTGTCTTACTGTTTTTCTCTTTGTTTTTCACTTGTTTTTCTCTATTTCTTTTCTTTCATCTCTTTGTTTTTCTCACTGTTTTTCTCTTTATCTTTCACTTGTTTTTCTCTTTGTTTTCTTTCATCTCTTTGTTTTTCTTTATCTTTTAATGGCACCCCCTGTCTGTTTTGACATCCCGTCCTTGTGTTCACTCTATTTATGTTTATGGCACCCCCTTCCTTTAAATCCTTTCCTGTTGTTTCGTGTACGTTATTCTCTTTGTCTTGTCTCACTCTTTTTCTGTTTGTTTTTCTTTCTTGTACGTGACTTTTTGTCTTTTTTTGTTCGTTTTGTGTTAGGGACCCCCCCATGGTTAGGGTTAGGGTTAAATAGAGGGCAGGGGCACCCCCAACCCCACGAGGCACTGGCCGGTAAGGGTTTTGAGTCAGAGCAGGCCACCAGCAAGCTGGCAGCCTGAGGTGCACGGGCCATCGATGGGGCCGGGTGGTGGTGTCCCTGCCCTGATTCAAAAAATTGCCCATATCTAGGGTAGTAGTGCACTTTAGCATCACTGGGCCGTTCGCGACGTTTCGGCATGTTTTTGCCTTCTTCAGGCCGACCCAGTGTGTCTTGTCTCTGTCGTTCTGTTTTCTGTTTGCCTCTCTTGGCTTTTTATACTTTTGTTAGCTCCTCCTA
This sequence comes from Pelmatolapia mariae, assembly GCF_036321145.2. Lineage (NCBI taxonomy): Eukaryota > Metazoa > Chordata > Actinopteri > Cichliformes > Cichlidae > Pelmatolapia > Pelmatolapia mariae. The sequence continues at coordinate 7,062 of NC_086243.1, read as the reverse complement.
CTTGTGCTTTTAGTTGAAAAAATTCTTTCTTAGTTTTTGTGAAACATTATTTTGCTTTTACTTGGTTTTCTTTGACTTTTCTCTTTGTCTTACTGTTTTTCTCTTTGTTTTTCACTTGTTTTTCTCTATTTCTTTTCTTTCATCTCTTTGTTTTTCTCACTGTTTTTCTCTTTATCTTTCACTTGTTTTTCTCTTTGTTTTCTTTCATCTCTTTGTTTTTCTTTATCTTTTAATGGCACCCCCTGTCTGTTTTGACATCCCGTCCTTGTGTTCACTCTATTTATGTTTATGGCACCCCCTTCCTTTAAATCCTTTCCTGTTGTTTCGTGTACGTTATTCTCTTTGTCTTGTCTCACTCTTTTTCTGTTTGTTTTTCTTTCTTGTACGTGACTTTTTGTCTTTTTTTGTTCGTTTTGTGTTAGGGACCCCCCCATGGTTAGGGTTAGGGTTAAATAGAGGGCAGGGGCACCCCCAACCCCACGAGGCACTGGCCGGTAAGGGTTTTGAGTCAGAGCAGGCCACCAGCAAGCTGGCAGCCTGAGGTGCACGGGCCATCGATGGGGCCGGGTGGTGGTGTCCCTGCCCTGATTCAAAAAATTGCCCATATCTAGGGTAGTAGTGCACTTTAGCATCACTGGGCCGTTCGCGACGTTTCGGCATGTTTTTGCCTTCTTCAGGCCGACCCAGTGTGTCTTGTCTCTGTCGTTCTGTTTTCTGTTTGCCTCTCTTGGCTTTTTATACTTTTGTTAGCTCCTCCTACTTGTGCTTTTAGTTGAAAAAATTCTTTCTTAGTTTTTGTGAAACATTATTTTGCTTTTACTTGGTTTTCTTTGACTTTTCTCTTTGTCTTACTGTTTTTCTCTTTGTTTTTCTCTATTTCTTTTCTTTCATCTCTTTGTTTTTCTCACTGTTTTTCTCTTTATCTTTCACTTGTTTTTCTCTTTGTTTTCTTTCATCTCTTTGTTTTTCTTTATCTTTTAATGGCACCCCCTGTCTGTTTTGACATCCCGTCCTTGTGTTCACTCTATTTATGTTTATGGCACCCCCTTCCTTTAAATCCTTTCCTGTTGTTTCGTGTACGTTATTCTCTTTGTCTTGTCTCACTCTTTTTCTGTTTGTTTTTCTTTCTTGTACGTGACTTTTTGTCTTTTTTTGTTCGTTTTGTGTTAGGGACCCCCCCATGGTTAGGGTTAGGGTTAAATAGAGGGCAGGGGCACCCCCAACCCCACGAGGCACTGGCCGGTAAGGGTTTTGAGTCAGAGCAGGCCACCAGCAAGCTGGCAGCCTGAGGTGCACGGGCCATCGATGGGGCCGGGTGGTGGTGTCCCTGCCCTGATTCAAAAAATTGCCCATATCTAGGGTAGTAGTGCACTTTAGCATCACTGGGCCGTTCGCGACGTTTCGGCATGTTTTTGCCTTCTTCAGGCCGACCCAGTGTGTCTTGTCTCTGTCGTTCTGTTTTCTGTTTGCCTCTCTTGGCTTTTTATACTTTTGTTAGCTCCTCCTACTTGTGCTTTTAGTTGAAAAAATTCTTTCTTAGTTTTTGTGAAACATTATTTTGCTTTTACTTGGTTTTCTTTGACTTTTCTCTTTGTCTTACTGTTTTTCTCTTTGTTTTTCACTTGTTTTTCTCTATTTCTTTTCTTTCATCTCTTTGTTTTTCTCACTGTTTTTCTCTTTATCTTTCACTTGTTTTTCTCTTTGTTTTCTTTCATCTCTTTGTTTTTCTTTATCTTTTAATGGCACCCCCTGTCTGTTTTGACATCCCGTCCTTGTGTTCACTCTATTTATGTTTATGGCACCCCCTTCCTTTAAATCCTTTCCTGTTGTTTCGTGTACGTTATTCTCTTTGTCTTGTCTCACTCTTTTTCTGTTTGTTTTTCTTTCTTGTACGTGACTTTTTGTCTTTTTTTGTTCGTTTTGTGTTAGGGACCCCCCCATGGTTAGGGTTAGGGTTAAATAGAGGGCAGGGGCACCCCCAACCCCACGAGGCACTGGCCGGTAAGGGTTTTGAGTCAGAGCAGGCCACCAGCAAGCTGGCAGCCTGAGGTGCACGGGCCATCGATGGGGCCGGGTGGTGGTGTCCCTGCCCTGATTCAAAAAATTGCCCATATCTAGGGTAGTAGTGCACTTTAGCATCACTGGGCCGTTCGCGACGTTTCGGCATGTTTTTGCCTTCTTCAGGCCGACCCAGTGTGTCTTGTCTCTGTCGTTCTGTTTTCTGTTTGCCTCTCTTGGCTTTTTATACTTTTGTTAGCTCCTCCTACTTGTGCTTTTAGTTGAAAAAATTCTTTCTTAGTTTTTGTGAAACATTATTTTGCTTTTACTTGGTTTTCTTTGACTTTTCTCTTTGTCTTACTGTTTTTCTCTTTGTTTTTCACTTGTTTTTCTCTATTTCTTTTCTTTCATCTCTTTGTTTTTCTCACTGTTTTTCTCTTTATCTTTCACTTGTTTTTCTCTTTGTTTTCTTTCATCTCTTTGTTTTTCTTTATCTTTTAATGGCACCCCCTGTCTGTTTTGACATCCCGTCCTTGTGTTCACTCTATTTATGTTTATGGCACCCCCTTCCTTTAAATCCTTTCCTGTTGTTTCGTGTACGTTATTCTCTTTGTCTTGTCTCACTCTTTTTCTGTTTGTTTTTCTTTCTTGTACGTGACTTTTTGTCTTTTTTTGTTCGTTTTGTGTTAGGGACCCCCCCATGGTTAGGGTTAGGGTTAAATAGAGGGCAGGGGCACCCCCAACCCCACGAGGCACTGGCCGGTAAGGGTTTTGAGTCAGAGCAGGCCACCAGCAAGCTGGCAGCCTGAGGTGCACGGGCCATCGATGGGGCCGGGTGGTGGTGTCCCTGCCCTGATTCAAAAAATTGCCCATATCTAGGGTAGTAGTGCACTTTAGCATCACTGGGCCGTTCGCGACGTTTCGGCATGTTTTTGCCTTCTTCAGGCCGACCCAGTGTGTCTTGTCTCTGTCGTTCTGTTTTCTGTTTGCCTCTCTTGGCTTTTTATACTTTTGTTAGCTCCTCCTACTTGTGCTTTTAGTTGAAAAAATTCTTTCTTAGTTTTTGTGAAACATTATTTTGCTTTTACTTGGTTTTCTTTGACTTTTCTCTTTGTCTTACTGTTTTTCTCTTTGTTTTTCTCTATTTCTTTTCTTTCATCTCTTTGTTTTTCTCACTGTTTTTCTCTTTATCTTTCACTTGTTTTTCTCTTTGTTTTCTTTCATCTCTTTGTTTTTCTTTATCTTTTAATGGCACCCCCTGTCTGTTTTGACATCCCGTCCTTGTGTTCACTCTATTTATGTTTATGGCACCCCCTTCCTTTAAATCCTTTCCTGTTGTTTCGTGTACGTTATTCTCTTTGTCTTGTCTCACTCTTTTTCTGTTTGTTTTTCTTTCTTGTACGTGACTTTTTGTCTTTTTTTGTTCGTTTTGTGTTAGGGACCCCCCCATGGTTAGGGTTAGGGTTAAATAGAGGGCAGGGGCACCCCCAACCCCACGAGGCACTGGCCGGTAAGGGTTTTGAGTCAGAGCAGGCCACCAGCAAGCTGGCAGCCTGAGGTGCACGGGCCATCGATGGGGCCGGGTGGTGGTGTCCCTGCCCTGATTCAAAAAATTGCCCATATCTAGGGTAGTAGTGCACTTTAGCATCACTGGGCCGTTCGCGACGTTTCGGCATGTTTTTGCCTTCTTCAGGCCGACCCAGTGTGTCTTGTCTCTGTCGTTCTGTTTTCTGTTTGCCTCTCTTGGCTTTTTATACTTTTGTTAGCTCCTCCTACTTGTGCTTTTAGTTGAAAAAATTCTTTCTTAGTTTTTGTGAAACATTATTTTGCTTTTACTTGGTTTTCTTTGACTTTTCTCTTTGTCTTACTGTTTTTCTCTTTGTTTTTCTCTATTTCTTTTCTTTCATCTCTTTGTTTTTCTCACTGTTTTTCTCTTTATCTTTCACTTGTTTTTCTCTTTGTTTTCTTTCATCTCTTTGTTTTTCTTTATCTTTTAATGGCACCCCCTGTCTGTTTTGACATCCCGTCCTTGTGTTCACTCTATTTATGTTTATGGCACCCCCTTCCTTTAAATCCTTTCCTGTTGTTTCGTGTACGTTATTCTCTTTGTCTTGTCTCACTCTTTTTCTGTTTGTTTTTCTTTCTTGTACGTGACTTTTTGTCTTTTTTTGTTCGTTTTGTGTTAGGGACCCCCCCATGGTTAGGGTTAGGGTTAAATAGAGGGCAGGGGCACCCCCAACCCCACGAGGCACTGGCCGGTAAGGGTTTTGAGTCAGAGCAGGCCACCAGCAAGCTGGCAGCCTGAGGTGCACGGGCCATCGATGGGGCCGGGTGGTGGTGTCCCTGCCCTGATTCAAAAAATTGCCCATATCTAGGGTAGTAGTGCACTTTAGCATCACTGGGCCGTTCGCGACGTTTCGGCATGTTTTTGCCTTCTTCAGGCCGACCCAGTGTGTCTTGTCTCTGTCGTTCTGTTTTCTGTTTGCCTCTCTTGGCTTTTTATACTTTTGTTAGCTCCTCCTACTTGTGCTTTTAGTTGAAAAAATTCTTTCTTAGTTTTTGTGAAACATTATTTTGCTTTTACTTGGTTTTCTTTGACTTTTCTCTTTGTCTTACTGTTTTTCTCTTTGTTTTTCACTTGTTTTTCTCTATTTCTTTTCTTTCATCTCTTTGTTTTTCTCACTGTTTTTCTCTTTATCTTTCACTTGTTTTTCTCTTTGTTTTCTTTCATCTCTTTGTTTTTCTTTATCTTTTAATGGCACCCCCTGTCTGTTTTGACATCCCGTCCTTGTGTTCACTCTATTTATGTTTATGGCACCCCCTTCCTTTAAATCCTTTCCTGTTGTTTCGTGTACGTTATTCTCTTTGTCTTGTCTCACTCTTTTTCTGTTTGTTTTTCTTTCTTGTACGTGACTTTTTGTCTTTTTTTGTTCGTTTTGTGTTAGGGACCCCCCCATGGTTAGGGTTAGGGTTAAATAGAGGGCAGGGGCACCCCCAACCCCACGAGGCACTGGCCGGTAAGGGTTTTGAGTCAGAGCAGGCCACCAGCAAGCTGGCAGCCTGAGGTGCACGGGCCATCGATGGGGCCGGGTGGTGGTGTCCCTGCCCTGATTCAAAAAATTGCCCATATCTAGGGTAGTAGTGCACTTTAGCATCACTGGGCCGTTCGCGACGTTTCGGCATGTTTTTGCCTTCTTCAGGCCGACCCAGTGTGTCTTGTCTCTGTCGTTCTGTTTTCTGTTTGCCTCTCTTGGCTTTTTATACTTTTGTTAGCTCCTCCTACTTGTGCTTTTAGTTGAAAAAATTCTTTCTTAGTTTTTGTGAAACATTATTTTGCTTTTACTTGGTTTTCTTTGACTTTTCTCTTTGTCTTACTGTTTTTCTCTTTGTTTTTCTCTATTTCTTTTCTTTCATCTCTTTGTTTTTCTCACTGTTTTTCTCTTTATCTTTCACTTGTTTTTCTCTTTGTTTTCTTTCATCTCTTTGTTTTTCTTTATCTTTTAATGGCACCCCCTGTCTGTTTTGACATCCCGTCCTTGTGTTCACTCTATTTATGTTTATGGCACCCCCTTCCTTTAAATCCTTTCCTGTTGTTTCGTGTACGTTATTCTCTTTGTCTTGTCTCACTCTTTTTTCTGTTTGTTTTTCTTTCTTGTACGTGACTTTTTGTCTTTTTTTGTTCGTTTTGTGTTAGGGACCCCCCCATGGTTAGGGTTAGGGTTAAATAGAGGGCAGGGGCACCCCCAACCCCACGAGGCACTGGCCGGTAAGGGTTTTGAGTCAGAGCAGGCCACCAGCAAGCTGGCAGCCTGAGGTGCACGGGCCATCGATGGGGCCGGGTGGTGGTGTCCCTGCCCTGATTCAAAAAATTGCCCATATCTAGGGTAGTAGTGCACTTTAGCATCACTGGGCCGTTCGCGACGTTTCGGCATGTTTTTGCCTTCTTCAGGCCGACCCAGTGTGTCTTGTCTCTGTCGTTCTGTTTTCTGTTTGCCTCTCTTGGCTTTTTATACTTTTGTTAGCTCCTCCTACTTGTGCTTTTAGTTGAAAAAATTCTTTCTTAGTTTTTGTGAAACATTATTTTGCTTTTACTTGGTTTTCTTTGACTTTTCTCTTTGTCTTACTGTTTTTCTCTTTGTTTTTCTCTATTTCTTTTCTTTCATCTCTTTGTTTTCTCACTGTTTTTCTCTTTATCTTTCACTTGTTTTTCTCTTTGTTTTCTTTCATCTCTTTGTTTTTCTTTATCTTTTAATGGCACCCCCTGTCTGTTTTGACATCCCGTCCTTGTGTTCACTCTATTTATGTTTATGGCACCCCCTTCCTTTAAATCCTTTCCTGTTGTTTCGTGTACGTTATTCTCTTTGTCTTGTCTCACTCTTTTTCTGTTTGTTTTTCTTTCTTGTACGTGACTTTTTGTCTTTTTTTGTTCGTTTTGTGTTAGGGACCCCCCCATGGTTAGGGTTAGGGTTAAATAGAGGGCAGGGCACCCCCAACCCCACGAGGCACTGGCCGGTAAGGGTTTTGAGTCAGAGCAGGCCACCAGCAAGCTGGCAGCCTGAGGTGCACGGGCCATCGATGGGGCCGGGTGGTGGTGTCCCTGCCCTGATTCAAAAAATTGCCCATATCTAGGGTAGTAGTGCACTTTAGCATCACTGGGCCGTTCGCGACGTTTCGGCATGTTTTTGCCTTCTTCAGGCCGACCCAGTGTGTCTTGTCTCTGTCGTTCTGTTTTCTGTTTGCCTCTCTTGGCTTTTTATACTTTTGTTAGCTCCTCCTACTTGTGCTTTTAGTTGAAAAAATTCTTTCTTAGTTTTTGTGAAACATTATTTTGCTTTTACTTGGTTTTCTTTGACTTTTCTCTTTGTCTTACTGTTTTTCTCTTTGTTTTTCACTTGTTTTTCTCTATTTCTTTTCTTTCATCTCTTTGTTTTTCTCACTGTTTTTCTCTTTATCTTTCACTTGTTTTTCTCTTTGTTTTCTTTCATCTCTTTGTTTTTCTTTATCTTTTAATGGCACCCCCTGTCTGTTTTGACATCCCGTCCTTGTGTTCACTCTATTTATGTT